>NC_068424.1:59025974-59233474 GCF_023373465.1 Oncorhynchus keta | reverse complement strand
AGGTCACTACAACATGCAAAAGGTCAAAGATCAATCAAATCCCTCTTTCCAAAACCAAACATCCATACATGCCAATTCAAGATGGAGGATACACACACTAAACTCATATCTGTTGAGGGCATATAAATAAATGTTATGACCATAAAGCTATTGAAACTGAGCACCCTGGAGAAAATATACAAAGTTAGCTCTCCCAGTATACATCAGCAAGTATCATTCATACACAAAGGGATGCGGTGGGGAACAGCTACACATTGACGCCACAGCTTATCTTTCCTGACTCAACATGACTGGGGGAGTGGATATGTAGGAGGAGGGTTGATGACAAATCTCCCAGAATTCATGTGACTGACTGTCCCCTCTCTGGTGCAAAGTGGGAGCCTGCTTAACATAATCTGCTGCACTCGCACCTCATTAAATCGCTATACGCCAATCAGTAATATGACTGGGCCTATGGTATTTTAGTCTGTTTAAGTATTATGCTGTATGTTGAGCGCACAAGGACTTCAAGGCCTCCACGGGAAGTGAATCAAAGTGTAATTTCCTGAGAATAAGTTTGTAGTGATATCGTTAATGTATATTTTTATCTCGTTATTTTACAAGGTAAAATGATTGAGATTACATTGCCATTTTTTTATACAACAACCAGGGGAATAGTTAAAGGGGAGAGGAGGAGAGAGAAATGATTAGATGGCCATTGTAGTATGATTTGCCAGGTTGCTAAAACTGAGCCAGAAGATCAAATCAAATAATACTAGTAAATCACAGTGAGCCAGCCTAACAACGTACAATCAGGAGGCAGTTTGAGACCCACCTTGGCGAGATGTCACAGCCCTGTCTCATGAAGGCGCCGAGGGAGAACCAGAGACTGTTGAATATCCCAAACTCGTTGGTCGATTCATTAGTCTGGATCTGGCCATCCTCGTACTCCTCTGTGTGCCACTCATATGGGCTGAATCGGCTGACCAGGAAGAGCACCACGCTCACACCGATGTAGGCAAACACGATGCACATCCAGATCTCGTAGGCCAGAGGGTCCAGGAAAGAGAAGACTCCAGGTTTAGACTTCTGGGGCTTCTTGATCATGATGGAGATCCCCAAGGACATGAAGGGCTTGGAGAAGTCAATGACTTCTTCTCGGACGAGGGTAATGGTCAACGGTGCCACGGCTATATCAGCTTTCTGGGTAAGAGAGGAGGAAGGAGCTTATTGTTCTAGCGAAACAGGATAAGGTTTAGTTGTGTTTAAAAGGAACTACTGGGAATATTTCAATAGTTTGTATACAGCAGGTCATTGGATGTGATCAGTATTAGAAGATCCATGTATCTCTTTTCTTACCCCATAGACGAGCTCTCCCACCATTCCGTTCCAGATCTTGGTTTCAGCGTCTCGAGCTCCATATTTTCCATCCCCCACAATTTTCAGCTGGTATTTGAAGCCGCAGTGCTTGGCTATCTCAGCGGCCAAATCTACACAGTAGCCCTCGTATCTTTCATTGTCTAGAAAAAGGTCAGCGTTCTTCTTAAGCATTACATATGGGGCTTCCTGAGGGAGAAAATGACAAACACTGTTCAGTCCAGTAGGCTTGCCTTTAGGCATTACATCATGGTATACATGCGAGCTTTGTACAATGACAGAGGAATGAATAGTTTCACAAACTTAATGTTGTAACAGACTTAGAGCTCTATTCAATATGGAAAGCTGAAGCATTACAGATTCCGTGATAGAGATGTTAAGGTAATTTCCGATTGAGCCGACATAAGCAGCATTTACTGTGAATGAAGTCTCGGATAAAGCAGGAAGGTTGCCTTTAAATTTCAATCATGCTGTAAAGCTGAACTTTTGCAAATCTGAGTGAATAGAGCCCCTAGACAACTATGGGTTGGTTTGTGTATGATGTACGGTGTCCATATTAGGACAGCCTCGGTGTGCTTAGTCCACTCCTGTACTCTCTGTTCACCCATGAATGTGTGGCCAAGCACGACTGAAATCAAATCAAATGTTATTACTCACATGTGCTGAATACAACAGGTGTAGACCTTACAGTGAAACACTTACTTACAAGCCCCTAACCAACAATGCAGTTTAAAAAAATACGGACAAGATTAAGAAATAAAAGTAACAAGTCATTAAAGAGCAGCAGTTAAATAACAATAGCGAGACAATATACAAGGGGTACCGGTACAGAATCCATGTGCGAGGGCACCTGTTAGTTGAAGTACTCTGTACATGTAAGTAGAGTTGTTAAAGTGACTATCCATAGACGATAACAACAGAGAGTAGCTGCATTGTAGAAGAGGGGAAGGGGGCAATGCGTTACCTACATGTACAAATGACCTCGACTAAACTGTACCCCCGCACATATTGATTCAGTACCGGTAACTCCTGTATATAGCCCCGTTATTGTAATTTTATTGTGTTACTTTTATTTTATTTTTTACTTTAGTATATTTAGTCAATTTTCTCTATTTCTTAAACTGCATTGTGGGTTAAGGCTTGTAAGTAAGCATTTCACGGTAAGATCTACTGTTGTATTCGGTGCATGTGACAAATACAATTTTATTTGATTTTATATGGACACTGTAATGTCGTAAATACATGATTCTATGGACTAGTAACAATTGCTAAGTGAGAAACTAATCAAAGGAAATTATATCCAATTGTTGTGTGTTGATGAGTCAGTTAGTATGAATAGAGTCTATGATAAGTCATTACCAAGATTGTGGTCACAATGACAGTTTTGTTTTCCATTCCTGTTGTGTCATTCGGGAACACGTCTGATTTTGTGACAGCCATTTTGTCAACTTCGTTCCAATATCCAATCTGTGGAGGAAATAATTAATAGTGAATGAACAATGCCATAATGTCATGAGACAGTGTTGTTGTTTCACATGATGGGAAAGGACTGAAGCATCTACACAGCCATGTTATAAATTCTCTGTCATTTCTGCTCTCTGCAAAAAATGGTTGATTTCTGTAGGCCAATTCCATCCAATGTCGTGTCTTTAGATCTTTGCTCTATTGGTTCAGATCTGATGTGCTGTTGTCTTGTTCCATCACAGACAAACATATTAAAGACTGTCATATATTATACAACCTTGATCTATTAAGATTCTGACATGTTCCAGACATATTCAGAAACACTAGCATACCTTCACAGGACCATTATTTTTCAGCTCCATGATATTAACTGAGTAGTTGACTCGTTTGCCATGTTGATCGAACTGAATGTTCCCTGTGAGGCCGTCCACACGAACCTAAAAGGACACAAAAGCACATCGTCAGAATTGCAAGACACCACAATTAAATACCTCTGTCATAGACAAAACCAATTCAGTTTCTCCACACAGATTTGGAATCAAATTGCGTAGTCTAAGCTCTAAAGCTGGAGGCTGACTATTGTGTGTGGGCAGACGATTGTCACTGTTAGCTCAGGGGAGAATGTGTCTGTGTGAGTTTGTGTGTGTGTGCATGCGTATGTGTGTGAGTGTGTACATGTGTGTCCTTATACTTCAGTCTCAGTGTGTGTGTGTGTGTGTGTGTGTGTGTGTGTGTGTGTGTGTGTGTGTGTGTGTGTGTGTGTGTGTGTGTGTGTGTGTGTGTGTGTGTGTGTGTGTGTGTGTGTGTGTGTGTGTGTGTGTGTGTGGTAGAGCCAGACAGCCGTTGCCACGGCAACCCCATGCTATCACCTGTTTGAGTGCGCGCTCGATCTCCACTCCCTGCGCCCAGGGCACAGCGGGGTTGGCCAGACAGTCGCCGTTGTTGCCCTTCCTGGCGATGTCAATGCGCTGCTTGTGCAGGTAGCGGAAGGCCTCCGTCATCACCTGCACTGAGTCGTAGGTCAACGCAGATGTGTACTGCAATAGAACAGAGGGGGATGGGTGTGTGATTGTGTGGGGGGATATGGGGACACAGGGGAGGGGGAGGAAGAGATGGTGTGTGTGTGAGGGGGGTTGTGACGACTTGTTAGTGTGCGTGTCTGTGTGTGGGCATGCGGCTGTGTTCCTGGGTTTGCACGCGCACAGTATGAGTGAGTGAGTGAGAATGGGGTAGGAACATTTTTAATCGGCAGACACCTCACAGCTCCCCAAAGACAGAAGAATGCTAGCTGAGTGCCACTCAACCGAACCCAATGTTGTATCTTCTCACCCTAATCTTACTGTCGGCACCAGGGTATTCCTTCTCCTCCAGAGCCTCCCAAATCTGGTCAAATTTGGACACCAACGGGTCATCAAAATCCACAATCTGGAAACCTGACACGTTGGCTCCGCCATATTGGATTTTGGAGAGGTCCCCATCCACAAAACCCTGAAATTAAAACAAAGAAATCAAATTAAGGAGATAAAATGGAAATGTTTGCCATCATACAAATCAAGAGCTTGGGACTATAAGGTTCCATCTGCATTTTTGTCAAAATTGAGATATTGACATAACCTCGTTCTGTTCAATGGATTGAATGCTGTAATAACACCGAATAAAACCATTCATAATTATTGATGTTATTAAGTTCAAAAGATAAACATTTCTGACACAATCACACCAATGAGGGTTCGGAACTTTAAAGCCAATTATCTCAGTATCATCTTTTTGCAGATAGAACCTTAAAAAGCAGGAAAGGGATGATTTAATAGATTAAGCTAACTAATTGTGTAATACGTAGGGGGTTCAATTGGAAGACAATCACTCTGTGTTCTCAATGTCTTATCATGAGCTTGATAAATTATTTTACAAATCACTTTGTTCTTCCTGAGATTACAATTCCACTGCTGGTTAAACAGAGTTGTGAAAACTTACCAAATTTGCAATGATGTAGTGGTAGCCTTTCACATGTCTGCCAATGGTGATGACCTGGGGACAACATCAGATAGGGAAACAGAACAGAAACCATAATTACGTGTAAACCAAACAAGACAGTCTCCAAGTAATCATATTCCTCATGGTACAGCAATCATGTTTGAGAATGAAAATTGTATACTTCAGTGGAGTTATAACTCTATCTACCAAACACAAAAAAACATCCATTGTCATATTTTAGTGTGGAGCGATTAGTGCTTTTTGAGGTCGATTCGGTTTCTGTTCGATTATCAAAAAATGATCACGGTTTACGATTTCGGTTTAGATATTTATTTATTTTACAATAAATGCACTATGTATTATGTGGATTGAATGCTGTAAAAACACAAAATAAAACAATTAATAAAAGTCCCTTGATGGTAGTTGATGCCTATTACTGCTTATCATATATTAACCATCCATTATTCACATTACTTTAACATAATAAAATAATGTTTGTTGTTGTGTATATTACATTAGTTATATTTGATAACATTATTGTTGTATTACAAGTCATCCTCTCATCAGTTTCTTAAAGTAAATAAGGCATACTTTTATGACTGCTGAATACCAACATCACACAATTCAGGCTGGATCTGATTTATCTCTGGAGAAACTGCTCATTGAGCTCACAGAGAAAAAAAACGAACGAAACGCAATTCTGATATTTGAACCGACGTCAGTAAATAATTGAACTAAAATGAACCTACATTTCTGTTAAATGCTAAGCACTATCATATTTCCACATCATACCTGTAGCATGTACAATTGTTTTGATTAAAAGTCATAACCCACTGCCACCTGCCAGTGTTATCACTTGTCAGTACCGAAACTAAAACAGGAAGCCCATTTCAGTAACTACCTCAAAAGCCATTTTAGTGACTATCTCAAATGACACACCTACAACTAATTCCACCACATGAGTAACACCTCCACTTAGAAATCCAGTTACATATAGAGATTTGAAGAATAATTTAAATAAAATGCATTTTAAGTGACTTGCTTTGGCAGAAGAGTGTGACCAGGTTGGATTATTTTTCTGTCAGATAAAAGCTCTAGCATGCAACAGCGGAGTGAATATGGGCATTGGTTAAACACATGTCTGCCATTGGTTAAACACATGTCTGCCATTGGTTAAACACATGTCTACCATTGGTTAAACACATGTCTGCCATTGGTTAAACACATGTCTGCCATTGGTTAAACACATGTCTGCCATTGGTTAAACACATGTCTGCCATTGGTTAAACACATGTCTGCCATTGGTTAAACACATGTCTGCCATTGGTTAAACACATGTCTGCCATTGGTTAAACACATGTCTACCATTGGTTAAACACATGTCTGCCATTGGTTAAACACATGTCTGCCATTGGTTAAACACATGTCTGCCATTGGTTAAACACATGTCTGCCATTGGTTAAACACATGTCTGCCATTGGTTAAACACATGTCTACCATTGGTTAAACACATGTCTGCCATTGGTTAAACACATGTCTGCCATTGGTTAAACACATGTCTGCCATTGGTTAAACACATGTCTGCCATTGGTTAAACACATGTCTGCCATTGGTTAAACACATGTCTACCATTGGTTAAACACATGTCTGCCATTGGTTAAACACATGTCTGCCATTGGTTAAACACATGTCTGCCATTGGTTAAACACATGTCTGCCATTGGTTAAACACATGTCTGCCATTGGTTAAACACATGTCTGCCATTGGTTAAACACATGTCTGCCATTGGTTAAACACATGTCTGCCATTGGTTAAACACATGTCTGCCATTGGTTAAACACATGTCTGCCATTGGTTAAACACATGTCTGCCGTTGGTTAAACACATGTCTGCCATTGGTTAAACACATGTCTGCCATTGGTTAAACACATGTCTGCCATTGGTTAAACACATGTCTGCCATTGGTTAAACACATGTCTGCCATTGGTTAAACACATGTCTGCCATTGGTTAAACACATGTCTGCCATTGGTTAAACACATGTCTGCTTGCATTAAATACTACTCAATGGACTATCCCAGGGTCAAGGGAAGGTTTAGAAATAACCTGTTCATGTGAATCTCTATGCCTTTTAATTATATTGTTGTATTCTAAGCCTAAAATAGCCCTTTTCCTTGTGGGGACTGAGGAAATGTCCCCACTTGTATGAATATTCCTTGTTTTACTATCCTTGTGAGGACTTCTGGTCCCCACAAGGCTAGTAAGATCAAACACACAAGCACACGCCAACAACATCTCACTCGCTGCATTACACATACTGAGCTCGTACCTGCTCCATAATGTCTCGGACTTTGTCCTGTTCACAGTCGAGGATGACCCGTCTCTCCTTCTTGTTCTCCAGGTCCTGGAAGAGGGAGCGATAGGCCTCGTCTTTCCTCTCGTCCTTCAGGTTGCCCACGTTAATGGCCATCACCTGCCACTTCCTCTCCGCAGCCGTGTCCAGAACCACCTGCAGCGTGGTCAAACCTGGACAGACAACAGGGTCATGTTCATTCGTCATTCAACTGAAGAAAATGCTCTGAAACTGGGTGAGATGAGAAGGCACTATTTGAACTACCCCAATAAGAAATGCTTGTTTTTGTTTCCTGTCGCAAAATGTTTTGCTATGGTGTGTTCAAAGCCCATGAATACACTTCATTGTAGGGTTCATATCCATGCAAAGAGATGGATATATGACATTAGAGGAGCCAACATCAACCAACATTTGTGGTGAAATGTAACACACAGTTCTACTACCACACTGTCTGGTTATAAGACCCACACAGTCCAGTTCATCATACTGATCATTCATCATAAGAATTACTCCTGTGTACAGTTACCTCTGCCCCGTTCTTTCTGTACAATTCTCTACAAAGAGTTGGCCAAGGCTTAAGTCAATTGTTACATCAACTCTAATGTTCCTATTCTACTTGTGTCCCACCCTGTTTAATGACGGTACAAGAGTAGTGTGCATTGATCTCAACCTCCATAGAGGGCAGTTGGAGCATGATTTGATATTAAAGGGTGTGAGCGTTTCATCCTAGATGGTGAATTACAGCTAATTGATTTGATACGACAGGGCAGCAGTGTTCATGAAGGTGAGATGTCGGGGGGGGGGAAGCATTTTCCTTAGAACACATAAGTCATGATTACTGTAGGGTCATTATGACTCAGTTAAGGTTGACTGTTTCTCCGGTGTCCATTAAAGAAGATAATTGGAATTTGCTCTGATTTAAGCTCCGCTCAACATGCGCTGACGCGAGGCAACAAGAGAATCCCGGCTAATGGTCAATATTGTAAATTATTAGGCCTATGCATTGGGTAAAATTTAAACATACTGTATTTTAGAAAGCATCTTCACAGAGTGGAAATAATGTTGTTAATCTTTTGGGATGCAGGTTTATTGCATGTTCAGACTCAGCATTACATGTGAGAAGCATTTTCATACTTTTATGTCTTTAGGAAATATTTGTATCTACCTGGGATAGTCAGGAATCACCACACTATACAGTAGCTTTAGTAAACTACTGCCACTTAAAAACCTCAACAGAGTGTTAAGTTACATATTCACAAACCCTAAGTATCGTTAATAAACAGATTCCGACACTATATTGATACCATGAATGCTAGAGAAACCTGTTAGAATACCCTTCAGTTGGAACTGAACTCTTAGGACAGAAATCAATCGCCTTGAATAACGATTCAAAGCCCACAAAATGTAAATAAGTGAAATTTGCAATATTTCACAGTTGGGATACAAACATATACAGTGGGGCAAAAAAGTATTTAGTCAGCCACCAATTGTGCAAGTTCTCCCACTGAAAAAGATGAGAGAGGCCTGTAATTTTCATCATAGGTACACTTCAACTATGACAGACAAAATGAGAAAAAAAATCCAGAAAATAACATTGTAGGATTTTTAATTAATTAATTTGCAAATTATGTTGGAAAATAAGTATTTGGTCACCTACAAACAAGCAAGATTTATGGCTCTCACAGACCTGTAACTTCTTCTTTAAGAGGCTCCTCTGTCCTCCACTCGTTACCTGTATTAATGGCACCTGTTTGAACTTGTTATCAGTATAAAATACACCTGTCCACAACCTCAAACAGTCACACTCCAAACTCCACTATGGCCAAGACCAAAGAGCTGTCAAAGGACACCAGAAACAAAATTGTAGACCTGCACCAGGCTGGGAAGACTGAATCTGCAATAGGTAAGCAGCTTGGTTTGAAGAAATCAACTGTGGGAGCAATTATTAGGAAATGGAAGACATACAAGACCACTGATAATCTCCCTCGATCTGGGGCTCCACGCAAGATCTCTCCCCGTGGGGTCAAAATGATCACAAGAATGGTGAGCAAAAATCCCAGAACCACACGGGGGGACCTAGTGAATGACTTGCAGAGAGCTGGGACCGAAGTAACAAAGCCTACCATCAGTAACACACTACACCTTGGACTCAAATCCTGCAGTGCCAGACGTGTCCCCCTGCTTAAGCCAGTACATGTCCAGGCCGGTCTGAAGTTTGCTAGAGAGCATTTGGATGATCCAGAAGAAGATTGGGAGAATGTCATATGGTCAGATGAAACCAAAATATAACTTTTTGGTAAAAACTCAACTCGTCGTGTTTGGAGGACAAAGAATGCTGAGTTGCATCCAAAGAACACCATACCTACTGTGAAGCATGGGGGTGGAAACATCATGCTTTGGGGCTGTTTTTCTGCAAAGGGACCAGGACGACTCATCTGTGTATAGGAAAGAATGAATGGGCCATGTATCGTGAGATTTTGAGTGAAAACCTCCTTCCATCAGCAAGGGCATTGAAGATGGAACGTGGCTGGGTCTTTCAGCATGACAATGATCCCAAACACACCGCCCAAGCAATGAAGGAGTGGCTTCGTAAGAAGCATGTCAAGGTCCTGGAGTTGCCTAGCCAGTCTCCAGATCTCAAACCCATAGAAAATCTTGAGTTGAAAGTCCGTGTTGCCCAGCAACAGCCCCAAAACATCACTGCTCTAGAGGAGATCTGCATGGAGGAATGGGCCAAAATACCAGCAACAGTGTGTAAAAACCTTGTGAAGACTTACAGAAAATGTTTGACCTCTGTCATTACCAACAAAGGGTATATAACAAAGTATTGAGATAAACTTTTGTTATTGACCAAATACTTATTTTCCACCATAATTTGCAAATAAATTAATTAAAAAACCTACAATGTGATTTTCTGGATTTTTTTCCCCCATTTTGTCTGTCATAGTTGAAGTGTACCTATGAGGACAATTATTAATTATTATCTTTTTAAGTGGGAGAACTTGCACAATTGGTGGCTGACTAAATACTTTTTTGCCCCACTGTATTTCCAATAAAAATGTTGAGAAATTATGCATTAAAATTGTTATAGACAGGATGATTGAATTCTATACTCACCTCATAGTTATATGTAAAGTATTGGGTCAATAATTATTGTGTTCATGTTGTTTTTCCCTTTGTTTCACATGACTGCACCTCTACTGTCTACACAGTCCCACTGTGTTAATACCCTTAGAGTATCAATTTCCTTCTTTCTCCTCAAACCCTGGCCTGTATTGTACTTTAGACACAGATCACCCAATACTACAGTATATCTACAGGTAACATACTGTAGGTGAAGTGAAAACACCCTACCATACCAGTAATGAACTTTCCGTGAAAAATATTCCTATCATTCCACATTGTGCCAGCCTAGTATGTATGCCATTCTTAATATCAACAATAACATCACCAACCAATAAAAACAATAGACCAATGGGGTTTCTCCTTCATTTTCCATTTCCCAAACAGTTTGGGCGTCGAGACGGGCTGATTTCCCATGCAGCCTCCCTCCATGGTGGCGGGTAGTGGATGGCTGACAGACGGGCTGTGGAGACAGCTAGCGCCTTGGGAGAGGAGGAGTGGTGAGGCTGAAGGATCGTCAGAGGCTGTCAGAGAAGCTGTCTCTCACCCACAGAGGGGGCAAAGGCTGGGAGAAGAGCCGAAACACACATACACGTCCAGAACATCTCCCTAGATTCTAATTCAAGATTCAATCCATTGTAGATAGAATGAACCACACTTTGAGTTCAGTCAGAATATAGAACACTGTACTCAAGGTGTGAACCTATACTTGCATTACCTCTCTCTCTAGACTAAACCCCCAATTCAATTGCATGCAGATAAAGGGAAAGTGCACTGTGGGTTCATTCTGAGTGTTATACTAATTCTGTATCGGAGGTGTCACTCCTCATTGTTTCTCATCAACATGGTTTGGAAACATATACTGTTATTGTTCAAACATACAATATAAGTTGTTGTTGAGCTCGGGCCTAATCATATCCCATCCATTTGAACAATGATGAAATATGTTCTACAAAACATCTAACCCTTTTTATGGGGTTAATGCCCCAAGCAACCATAGGGAGATATGAAACAAATTGCACTTAATGAGAAACCCGAATTTTACACAAAACTCTTATCTTTCATTGTGCAACACTGCAGAGCGAGGATTATCCCCAACTTTCAAAGAATGCCAGTTGTAGCTTCGTCAAAATATTCAAGGGGTTGACAAGATCTTGGTGGTCAAGCTGTGTAAATCATCATCAAAGTTAGTCTTACATCAAGTCAAATCTTTACAGCTGTTTCCCAGATCAGATCTAAATGGACCCCCATAGCCCCTCCTCCGTGGACACTGGGAGATCTGAAGGGATTGGCTAGGTATAGGCAATATGGTACTTTCTTGACGTTTGCCTTTTGATTGATATATTTTTTGCAATATTGCTCCTATCCAACCCCTTCAGATCTACAGGAGGGGCTTGTCACGGCTGTTGAAGGAAGAACTGGACCAAGGTGCAGCGTGTTGAGCATACATACTTTTAATAGTAGATGTCGCCAACAAAACAGACCGTGACGCTTAAGGCTATGTGCCATCAAACAAAGTCAACTTCCCACAAACACAGGTGGGGAAAAGGGTACCTAAGTATGGTTCCCAATCAGAGACAACGATAGACAGCTGTCCCTGATTGAGAACCATACCCGGCCAAAACATAGAAAATCATAGAAGCACAAAACATAGAATGCACACCCCAACTCACACCCTGACCAAACCAAAATAGAGACATAAAAAGGATCTCTAAGGTCAGGGCGTGACAGGGCTAGGGAGGAAGGACTAGGGAGGAGGGGATAGGGTCCATTTGAAATTCTGGGAAAGACTCGAGACTTTTTAAAAGTGGCAGTCAATTATCAGGACAGCAATCAAGCTACCACTTTTCTTAATTGGATAATTAGCTAAGCACCCACTTTGAGCCTAACATTGATGTATCCAGTACAAACTCTTCCTGGTAGGAAGCATGAGACAGTAATAATTTGACTGACTGCATTACAAGTCTCTTGCGTGACTGTCAAGTTCATAAATATATCAATATCAACATGTTAGTTGCATCTCCTCAATACCTTGGCACATTGTAGAATGGTATTGGGAGCCCATTTAATTTACATTGAACCCTTATTTCCCTAAGGGACTGAGAACACATTAATTACAGCAACGTAAATCTGCTTTTTCTTAAATGTCCCTCCAAATTCCATTGTAGCCTTGACAGTATCGCTTTCAAAGGACTATCGAGGAAGTCAGTAGAGGCATAGGTTTAGTAACTAGACCCAATGTGCTGATGGGATTCATTATATCTAGCGACAACACACATTCACACACACAGACAGACAGACAGACAGATGCAGGGAAGCACACAAACATGCACACAGACTCTAAAAACACACACACACACACCAATCCACATACACCAATGAGCCACCACACCAGTGTACGCACTGCACATCGGTTGCCATGGGAATGAGTGTGGATCTATCTGACCTAATTAGGCAGAGCAATGTGATGAGGAAATATGCACAAGGGGCGAGCCAGAGAGAGCTCATCAACCAGGTACTAGCATTATAGCATTAGCATTCTCAATAAAACATTCCATTACACTTGTTTTATGTAGCTCACCCTAGCACAACATTCCACTACAACTAGCACTGTAGGATTAGCACATGCTAATTGAACCTTCTGAGACCATGGATATTCTCTTGAGCCCTATTCAATGTAGTCAATGCAATTACACACTCCACTGTAACCAGCCCTGTTTGAGAAAGAGAGAGCGAGAGATAGTGCCAGACAGCACAGGTACCAACAGACCAGCACAACAACACCCCCTAAACCAGAGAGCTGAAAAGGGAGAGAGACGTGTCTGCACTCTGGACTGTGGTGACAAAACTCCAACAGGAGGGAGAGGAAAAACAGCCCCGCAGGAGGAAGGGGGGAGAGTGCTGAAGGAGGAGGTGAGAAAGCTGAGATGGGCAATGAACAACTCGTTAGTGAGCTGGCCATCCCCCCCAGAGAAGCCAACAGAACATCCTCTTCAGACCCCGACCACAGCCAGGACAGACAAGACAGGACCCACTAACCCATTAGACCCACCCCCCTCCTAGCAACCCCTGTCAGCCCTCTTGATAGCCCTCTTGACAACCCCTCCACACCCACTGAGGACACAAAAAATCCAGAAATTCTGCTCCTAATAGACTCAAATGGTTAGGCACCATGATGTAGCTAGAGGTCAGCTAGTTTCCGTCCTCCTCTGGGTATTGTACATGGACTTCAATACAAAACCTAGGAGGCTCGTGATTCTCACCCCCTTCCATAGCCTTACAGAAGAATTATGACAACTTCTGGAGGACAGCCTCCAACTTATAAGAGTTTTTAAAGTATGAACTGAAATGTTGTCCACCCAATCAAAGGATCAGATAATTAATATAGTACTGAAAGCATAAGCTACAGCTAGCTATCACTGCAGTGCATTTACATTCACTTACTTAGCTAGTGATTGCAGCTAGCTAGTTTAGCATATACAAACACCCAGCTCAAACAGTGAAGGATGCTATGTTAGCTAGAATGTTTTGGCTATGGCTATCCAACACTGGAACTCTTCTAAGTCAAAGTAAGCTTTTGGTTTTATAAATATTTTGCCACCGGGGCTCCCCGGTGTAACTGCTAAATTGCTTGCTGTTGACTGTACACTACACTGCATGATTGTAGCAGGTATACTAACGCTTTAGTTCTAGTAGCTATGTTGACTATGATGTTAATATGGTGACAACGATGTAGGCTGTGTAGAGGTTAGTGGTTATGACATGAAAGTTTGGCTTAGAAAGTTTTTTTTCCTAGTCATAGACAGGAGATGTGTTGTGCACTGAAGTCCCAAGCAAAGGGAAAAGGTGAGAGGAGGAGAGAGTGTAGATGCGAGAAGGAATTAGACAATAATCAAAGGGATCATTCTGTTTGTCTGATTTGGACAGCCTCTATGACCAGGTACACCTCTACAAGATTTGCCAGGACCCTGAGATTCATAACACTCAACCGCAGACCCAGTACCTCACACAGGAGCAACAGAATGATGAGCACCCCACCCAGACATGTAAGACTCCCTCCCAGAACCAAGTCTCCTTCCCAGACCCCCCAGACCTGCACCCAGAGGACCTACACCCAGACCACAGCATCACCCACCAGCCACACCCCCAACCAGTCGACCCCCTCAAACCAACCCTGGCCACACCCTATGTAGCCCCCCCCAGATCATGCCCCTCCATGCCTCCCATCCCTTCAGCAAGGACTTCAACATGGACTTCCCATATGCCCAGGTTGTGAGCAGAGCAACAGGCCCAACTCCTACACCCAACCAAGCCCCATCCATTGACCTAAGAGGCATTCACCAGATTCTCAGCATGCTCACAACTAATGATCTGTGGACACTGTGGAACACACACCTTTTACCATCTCATACTGGAATATTCAAGGTCTAAGGTCATCTGCCTTTGGCCTAAAGAGCAGGATCCCACACATTACCAAAGAAATCAGAAATACAGAAATGGTTATTCTACAAGAAACATCGTATATAGAGGAGATGGACCCACTGGTTGCCCTCTAAATTACAGAGAGCTGGTAGTCCCATCCACCAAACTACCAGGTATAAAACAAGGAAGTGACTCAGGGGGTATGACTTCTCCAAAAGCTAATTGGAGTCAGGATTCAGCTAACCTGGAGTCCAATCAATGAGACAAGATTGGAGATGTTGGTTACAGCTGCCTTGCCCTATAAAAAACAATCACAACATTTGAGTTCGCTATTCACAAGAAGCATTGCCTGATGTGAATTATGCCTCGACACAAAATTGATTTCAGAAGACCTAAGATTAAGAATTGTTGACTTGGATAAAGCTGGAAAGGGTTACAAAAGTATCTCTAAGACTCTTCATATTCATCCCCATATTTATTTTTTCAATATTGTTTTTGCTCTTTTGCACACCAGTATTTCTACTTGCACATCCTCATCTGCAAATCTATAACAGGTGTTAATTGCTAAATGGTTATTACTTCGCCACTATGGCCTATTTATTGCCTTACCTCCTTACTTCATTTGCACACACCGTATACAGATTATCTGTTGTGTTATTGACTGTATGTTTGTTTATCCCATGTGTAACTCTGTGTTGTTGTTTTTGCTTTGCTTTATCTTGGCCGAGATTAATAGCACAAAAATTGAGAAAATAAATGGAGAAAGTTCAGCACTGTTACTACTCTCCCTAGGACTGGCCATCCTGCAAAAATGAATGTAAGAGCACAGCGCAGAATTCTCAATGTTAAGAAGAATCCTAGAGTGTCAGCTAAAGACTTACAGAATCTCTGGAACATGCTTACTTTTCTGTTGACAAGTCTATGATAAGTAAAATAGTAAACAAGAATGGTGTTCATGGGAGGACAACACGGAAGAAGCCACTGCTGTCCAAAAAAAAACATTGCTGCACGTCTGAAGTTTGCAAAAGTGCACCTGGATGTTCCACAGTGCTACTGGCAAAATATTCTGTGTACAGATGAAACTAGAGATGAGTTGTTTGGAAGAAACACACAACACTATGTGTGAACATAAAAAGGCACAGCACATCAACATCAAAACCGCATCCCAACTGTAAAGTATGGTGGAGAGAGCATCATGGTTTGGTGCTGCTTTTGCTGCCTCAGGGCCTGAACAGCTTGCTATCATCGATGTAAAAATTAATTCCCAAGTTTATCAAGACATTTTGCAGGAGAATGTTAGGCTTTCTGTCCGCCATTTGAAGATCAACAACAGAATGGCTACAACAGAAGAAAACATGCCTTCTGGAGTGGCCCAGTCCTGACCTCTAACCCGATCGAGATGCTGTGGCATGACCTCAAGAGAGCAGTACACACCAGACATCCCAAGAATATTGCTGAACTGAAACAGTTTTGTAAAGAGAAATGGTCCAAAATTCCTCCTGACCGTTGTGCAGGTCTGATCCGCAACTACAGAACATTTTTGGTTTAGGTTATTGCTGCCAAAGTGCAGTCAACCAGTTATTAAATCCAAGGATTCACATACTTTTCCCACCCTGCACTGTGAATGTTTACACGGTGTGTTCAATAAAGACATAAAAACATATAATTGTTTGTGTGTTATTAGTTTAAGCAGACTGTGTTTGTCTATTGTTGTGACCTAGATGAAGATCAGATCAAATTTTATGACCAATTTATGCAGAATTCCAGGTATTTCCAAAGGGTTCACATACTTTTTCTTGCCACGGTATAATGCATCTTTTGGCAGTAGTACTGTAGACTACTGTACTTTATCACTGACCTCAACCCAGAGTCTCCCAGGGCATTTACAGTCAGCCGACCCCTTTCAGACCACAGTCACAATCTATGTGAACAGAGCAAAACTCAACCATGAAGAATCAAAGCCGAAAAAACTGCATGCTGTTAAGAAATGCTATAAATGGAAGGAGGGTAGTGTAGACACCTGCCAAAAAACAATTGGCCAACAACAAATCCCTCCTAGACATTTCCCTGGACAAAATGTTTCCCTGCAATAGTGAAGGTGTAAACTTTGCAGTTGGAAGCATGAACAGTATATTTGACCTATTAGCTAACATATGTCATTTAAATTCAAGCAGATAACCTGAGAAAACAAACAACATTGAGAAATGGTTTGATAAAGAATTCTAAAACCTTAGAAAGAAATTGAGAAACCTATCCAACCAAAAACACAGAAACCAGAAAACCTTAGCTTACACCTTCACTATGTGGAAACACTAAAACATTACAGAAATGCACCAAGAGAAAAGAAGGAACAGCAAATCAGAAAAAAAGCTCAATGTGATTGAATAATCCATAGAATCAAATCACTTTTTAGAACATTGGAACACACTAAACAAACAACAATTCATGAAGAGTTACCTATCCAAAATGAAGATGTATGGATAAACTCTTTATCCAACCTTGTAGGCCATATAACAAAGAACCAAGAACAAAAACATGATAATTTACTGAACAGAGTCAGTTATTAAAAACTTACAGAACCCATTGGATTCTCCAGTTACATTGGATGATTTACAGGACAATATACAAACCCTCCAACCCAAAAAGGCCTATGGTGTTAAAATATACAGACCACAAATTCAAATAGGCTATTTTTAAACTCTTATACATTTCATCATCAGCTCTGGGATTTTCCCCAATATTTGGAACCAAGGTCTGGTCATCCCAACCCAGAAGAGTGGAGACAACTTTGACCCAAATAATTACCGTGGAATCTGATTCAACATAAATATCTGAAAAATCCTCTACAGTATCATCAACAGCAGACTTCAACATTTCCTCAGTGAAAACAATGTCGTGAGCAAATGTCAAATTGGCTTTTTACCAAAATACCGTATGACAGATCACGTATACACCCTTTCACCCTTATTGACAAACAAATAAACCTTAACAAAACAATGTCTTCTCATGCTTTGCAGATTTCAAAAAGTATTTTGACTCAATTTTGCATGAGGGTCTGCTATACAAATGGGTGAAAATCAGTGTGGGAGGAAAAACATATGACATTATAAAATCAATGTACACAAACTATAAATGTGCAGTTAAAATTGGCAGTAAACACACAGATTTCTTTCCTCATGGCCGTGGGGTGAGACAACTTGAGCCCCACCCTCTTCAATATTTATATCAATGAATTGGCGAGGGCACTAGAACAATAGACAGGGATGCACCTGGCCTCACCTTACCGGACACGGAAATCAAATGTCTACTGTTTTCTGATGATCTGGTGCTATTATTCCCATTCAAGGGGGCCCTACAACAGCATCTAGATAGTCTGCACAGATTCTGTCAGACTCAGTCCCTGACATTGAATCACAGTAAGACAAAAATAATGGTGCTCCAAAAAAGGTTCAGTTTCCAGGACAACACATCTGGCTAGACACTGTATCCCTTTAACACACACAATATTTTATCTACCTCGGCCTAAACATCAAAACCTCAGGTAAATTCCACAAGGCTGTGAACGATCTAAGAGACAAGCCAAGAAGGGCCTTCTATGCCATCTAAAGGAACATAATACTTGATATCCCAATTAGGGTCTGGCAAAAAAATGCTTCAGTGAGTTATAGAACCCATTGCCTCTACGGGTGTGAGGTCTGGGGTCCACTCACCAACCAAAAATTCACAAAATGGGACAAACACCCAATTGAGACCGCATGCAGAATTCTGCAAAAATATAGTTTGTGTTCCTGGTACAACCCCAAACAATGCATGCAGAGCAAAATTTAGACGACACCCACTAGTTATCAAAATCCAGAAAAGAGCTGTTAAATTCTATAACCACCTGAAAGGAAGCGATGCCCACACATTCCACCACAAAGCCCTCAAATACAGAGAAATTAACCTAGAGAAGAGTCCCTTCAGCCAACTGGTTCCAACTGTTCACAAACACAAACAGAGCCCCATGACAGCAACACAATTACACTCAACCAAGTTATGAGAAATCAAAAAGATACTGGTAAGAATCAACCCAAAAAACGGAGCAAATTGGAATGCTATCTGGCTCTAAACAAAGAGTATACAAAATGAAGAATTAAGAGTATGACTAGTCTCAGTGAGCATAGCCTTACTATTGAGAGAGGTTGCCATAGGCAGACCTGGCTTTCAAGAGAAGACACGATATGTGCTCACTGAGCTGCACTTCCTAACCTCCTGCCAAATGTATGACCACATTAGAGACACATACTTCCTACAGATCACACAGACCCACAAAGAATTTGAAAACAAACCCAACATTGATAAACTCCCATATCTGTTAGGTGAAATACCACAATGTGCAATCACAGCAGAACAATTTGTGGCCTGTTGCCATGAGAATAGTGCAACCAGTGGAGCACAAACAAGATTGTAAATACCACCATATCTTCCCCCACTATTCATAGTACAACTATTTGCACATTGCTAAAACACTATACATAGCTGATAATATAAGATAAAATGTCTATCTTTTTGAAACCTTATTGAGTGCAATGTTTACTGTAAATTTCTTATTGTTGATGTTGTTGTTAAATTGGTTTCTTCTCAGTTTTGTTTAATGTTTATTTCACTTGCTTTGGCAATGTAAACATATGTTTCCCATGCCAATAAAGCCCCTTTGAATTTAATTGAGTGCGAGAGAGAGTGTAGAAAAGAAAGAGAAAGCGTGAGAGAGATTGAGAGAGACAGACAGATAGAGAGTACAAGAAAGAGACAGGCAGACAGAGAGACATACATAGAGAAAAATAGACAGAGAGATTGACAGAGTGAGATAGAGAGAAATAGAGAGAGACAGAGAGAGAGAGACAACATGTGGTATGTGGTTGTCCCACATAGCTATCTTAAGAGGAATGCAATAATTGTAAGTTCCTCTCGATAAGAGTGTCTGCTAAATGTCTAAAATTCAAGAGAGAGAGAGAGAGAGAGAGACAGAGCGAGAGAGAGAGTAGAGCCTGTATTAGCCAGTAGCACTACCACAATGTGTTGAGGTTAGAAGCTGGTCCATAAAGACAGTGGTAAAAATCACACATTCAGATTTTCTCTCTTTTCGGTCAGCCTTCCATTCCACTGTGACTCTGGAAACCCGCCCTTAGCTTCTATCATCAGGTATCATCACCTACTGTACTCCAACTGAAAGTGCTACTTCATACTGCTATCCAAAATCACTCTCATTTTGACATCATGGAAATGAAGACTGATAGCATTATATAATAAAAAGTAATAGGATCCTATCGTGCCTTTCAACTACTCTTATACAAGCCCAATGATATGTATTATGCATATTACTCTTGCCTCCGGTACAAAAATTAGACTATGGAACTCTTTGTTAAAAGCCTTGTAACTAGTGGATGTTAAACACATGTAAATACCGTTTACCTACCGTTTTTATTTTGCGTGACTTTTTACCCACCTTTTGCAGAGGAATGCATTGAAAGTACAGGAAGCGTTACTTTACTCACCGTGGAAAGCGATCAGCGTTTACCCACCTATTTGTTTTACAACTACACCACTGCTTGTAGCCTTGCTACCAGGACAGTCACATGGAATGTGATTTCATTTGGGGAAGTCTAGGCCTGTGTCCTTTTCAAAGTAGTGTCAAGCCAAGTGGTGTCATCACAAAGGGTAAGTACTGTCTGACATTGCATTATCCCCCAGGGCAACAACTCAATGCATCATCCTTAGCCTAATACACGACACAGCAAATAAAACATACTGAAAAGCATCAACAAGGTTGAAAGCTTCCATGCACATAGACAAAAATAACTGGGGCTATAACAATCACTTCACCTGAGTATTTCTGGAGTGCGTAGACTTTTAGACAGTTTCAAAAGCAAGGTCATTCTCTAGCAAAATATATTTTTTAAAGAGCGTTCTGTTGCTTGATTTCTATACAACAGTAACTTGAAAACCCAGCTACTCTTCAGGACATGTGGGGACCACCGCCCCAAGGTCCACAACCCTCACTGTCAGGGAACTGCCCTCCTACTTTGCTGCGAGCCATGAAACAAGCTCTCACACAGGAGGTGCAATGGTCCTAGTTGATAATATCTGACAAGTGGTTTGTCATGCATCACAATGCCCTTTACAGCGTGTTCTCCTGGTACCTTTCTCAGTGTGTGGTACTGCTATGAACTCTCTCTGTTTCTCGTTTATGTGGATGTAACGTGTCACATCAAATGTATGGCAAACAGTCTAGAAGCATAACCTTTGCAGTACATAGACAGTTCTAGTCTTCTCTCATTTGCTTGAGTGCTTTGTAGTTACCTTTAGATGTGTTGACAAGAGGGCGGTAACTCCATGAATACCTGTGTAGGTGTAGTTTGAATGTAATATAATTTAATCACAGTTGGGTGTCATATACAGTACTTGTCTTCTCTTCAACCTTCAGGAATTTTACAGTGTTTGCAAAAATAAGTCCTCTTTATTAATATACAGTAACCTCTATGTCAAGATTGAATAAGGGCAAAAAGCAGTGTTCTTTATTCTGTAACCCATAAGGTTCCACAGTTCCTTGAGATATATATAGGCTGTGGGCTCCACCCAAGTCACTCCCTAGCCACACCCATAGTCACTTCCTGGTTTGAGTGTGTCAGGAAGGGGGAAGCCATCTTGACGGAAGTGTTTGTAACTAGGAAATTGTTTATAGTTTAAAAGCCTCGTTTTCTAATTCCACACAAGTGAGAACATTCTGAATGACTAGTTTAAGCCCCCAGAGTTGATGTCCGCTCCCCCGCGAAAATTACATACATTTACATTTACATTTAAGTCATTTAGCAGACGCTCTTATCCAGAGCGACTTACAAATTACCAAAAGAAAAAGAATCTCCCCCAAAATATGTTCTCAATCTCAATCCACCACATCCGCTAATGTCGCACTTCTGCATCTGCGGTGAATAGTGATGGAGCTAGAGTGGTGTTTGTCAGACCATGAGACATCCTGAAAATCAGTCTTCTCACGAAATTGGCTGTAGCATACAAATGGTTTGGCCTCTATGAAAAGATGAGACCCTCACGAACACGATGGTGTTCTCCGTTTGATCTACGACCCCCCACATGCATCTTGGGACTCGTCCGATGTCGGTACTGCAGATCTGTCAACTTCTTTCTGTAGCGTCCTAACAGTTTGTGCTACACACTAATACAACCCCTCTGTGGTAAGGTGAACGGTACCGAGTCAATGTGCAGGGGTACGAGTTAGTCGAGGTAATTCAGGTAATATGTACATGCAGGTAGGGGAAAAGTGACTATGCATAGATAATAAACAGAGAGTAGAAGCACTGTACTGTATGTGAAGAGTGTGAAGGAATGTGTGTGTGTGTGTGTGTGTGTGTGTGTGTGTGTGTGTGTGTGTGTGTGTGTGTGTGTGTGTGTGTGTGTGTGTGTGTGTGTGTGTGTGTGTGTGTGTGTGTGTGTGTGTGTGTGTGTGTGTGTGAGTGAGTGAGTGAGTGAGTGAGTGAGTGAGTGAGTGAGTGAGTGAGTGAGTGAGTGAGTGAGTGAGTGGGTGGGTGGGTGGGTGGGTGGGGGACCAAAACAATGTCCAGGCTCTTGTTCCAACCCAATGCTACCAAACTCGACTCAACCAATCAAGGGTTTGACTTAGGTTTGATTTATTGAGTCAAACCTGTTGTCCTTAGTGTCTTTACACATGAAATCAATCGTCTTTTTGACCGCACCCTTTTTGATTTGAACAAAACTTTTCATATTTCTTTGCCCATAGTGGAAGTAGTCAGCCAGTGACTTTTATCATTTTAATTTAAATGGGGTAGATTCTGTCCTGTTAAACTAGTATATCTTACCTCTATCACTGTCGTAGAGATAGGCAAACTTGTCCCACTTGTAGTACTCAATGAGGCTGAGTAGGGGTCCTTTGATGTCAGGCCTCATCTGGATGATGAATTGATGAGTTCCATCCAGCGGGAAGCTGGGGGTGATAAATGACACATGCAGAGTCCCACAGAACGACGTTATCGTGTTGACCGACTTCTTGTCGTAGAATCCAAAGATGGCGTAAACTCCTCTCGAGAACTGGGAACAGACTGAAACGAGAGAAGTTGCAAAACAGTCATGAGGAGAAGTGTACTTAAGTATTGGATAACAGTGTTACGTTAAGATAAGATGCGATTTATTGTCTGTTTTCACGTTAATTTTTATTTGCGCCATCATTAAAACAAGGTCATTACAGGACATAAATTAGAAGATACCGAAGATTCTAAAAATGAGCTATACTGTGAGACAATTGGCTTCAAACAAGTGCTGTAACAAATTTAAGTTTGAATGTTGATGAACTTTCTACTGTCTAAAGGAGCCCCTGCCACTGGAGTGGCTTGTTTTAGCTGATTCATGTATTTTTGCTGTCCATAAGCAATGCCTGGAGAGCTCTTCCTTACAACAGCATAATATCTGAAAGCTACTGGTGAAAATGTTATGGGCTTTTATTATAGAATTCAATACAGTGGGAATGTATGTAAGAAAAAGAACAACCATTGTTAAAGACAGTTCATCAAATCTTCATGTTGGATATCTATGGACATTGATATGACCCGCTCTATATTTTAATAACGTTTTACCAGGCAAGTCAGTTAAGAACAAATTCTTATTTTCAATGACAGCCTACTCTGGCCAAACCCAGATGACGCTGGGCCAATTGTGCGCCGCCCTATGGGACTCCCTATCACGGCTGGATGTGATACAGCCTGGATTCGAACCAGGAACTATAGTGACGCCTCTTGCACTGAGATGCAGTGCCTTAGACCGCTGTGTCATTCGGGAGCCCTATATACTGTAAGTCCTATACTCTGAGCAGTTGTGGTTTCTGCTTGAGTTACGTTCATAGGTAGGCCATTTGAGGTTCAAAACTTCTCCTGAGAGATAGTTGAAAGATTCAGTACAATACAGGGCTACATACACTCTGGCACCAACATCTATATGTACCTTATGGCTCCGCTGTGGCCAGGACTATTGTCCCGTATGGCTCTGCTGTGGCCAAGACTATTGTCCCGTATGGCTCTGCTGTGGCCGATACTATTGTCCCGTATGGCTCCGCTGTGGCCAGGACTATTGTCCCGTATGGCTCTGCTGTGGCCAAGACTATTGTCCCGTATGGCTCTGCTGTGGCCAAGACTATTGTCCCGTATGGCTCTACTGTGGCCTATACTATTGTCCCGTATGGCTCTGCTGTGGCCTATACTATTGTCCCGTATGGCTCTACTGTGGCCTATACTATTGTCCCGTATGGCTCTGCTGTGGCCTATACTATTGTCCCTTATGGCTCTGCTGTGGCCTATACTATTGTCCCGTATGGCTCTGCTGTGGCCTATACTATTGTCCCGTATGGCTCTGCTGTGGCCTATACTATTGTCCCTTATGGCTCTGCTGTGGCCTATACTATTGTCCCGTATGGCTCTACTGTGGCCTATACTATTGTCCCGTATGGCTCTACTGTGGCCTATACTATTGTCCCTTATGGCTCTGCTGTGGCCTATACTATTGTCCCGTATGGCTCTGCTGTGGCCTATACTATTGTCCCGTATGGCTCTGCTGTGGCCTATACTATTGTCCCGTATGGCTCTGCTGTGGCCTATACTATTGTCCCGTATGGCTCTACTGTGGCCTATACTATTGTCCCGTATGGCTCTGCTGTGGCCTATACTATTGTCCCGTATGGCTCTGCTGTGGCCTATACTATTGTCCCGTATGGCTCTGCTGTGGCCTATACTATTGTCCCGTATGGCTCTACTGTGGCCTATACTATTGTCCCGTATGGCTCTGCTGTGGCCTATACTATTGTCCCGTATGGCTCTACTGTGGCCTATACTATTGTCCCGTATTGCTCTGCTGTGGCCTATACTATTGTCCCGTATG
This sequence comes from Oncorhynchus keta, assembly GCF_023373465.1. NCBI lineage: Eukaryota > Metazoa > Chordata > Actinopteri > Salmoniformes > Salmonidae > Oncorhynchus > Oncorhynchus keta. The sequence continues at coordinate 59,208,847 of NC_068424.1, read as the reverse complement.
GCTCTGCTGTGGCCTATACTATTGTCCCTTATGGCTCTACTGTGGCCTATACTATTGTCCCTTATGGCTCTGCTGTGGCCTATACTATTGTCCCGTATGGCTCTGCTGTGGCCTATACTATTGTCCCGTATGGCTCTACTGTGGCCTATACTATTGTCCCGTATGGCTCTGCTGTGGCCTATACTATTGTCCCGTATGGCTCTGCTGTGGCCTATACTATTGTCCCGTATGGCTCTGCTGTGGCCTATACTATTGTCCCGTATGGCTCTGCTGTGGCCTATACTATTGTCCCGTATGGCTCTGCTGTGGCCTATACTATTGTCCCGTATGGCTCTGCTGTGGCCTATACTATTGTCCCGTATGGCTCTACTGTGGCCTATACTATTGTCCCGTATGGCTCTACTGTGGCCTATACTATTGTCCCTTATGGCTCTGCTGTGGCCTATACTATTGTCCCTTATGGCTCTACTGTGGCCTATACTATTGTCCCGTATGGCTCTGCTGTGGCCTATACTATTGTCCCATATGGCTCTACTGTGGCCTATACTATTGTCCCTTATGGCTCTACTGTGGCCTATACTATTGTCCCTTATGGCTCTACTGTGGCCTATACTATTGTCCCGTATGGCTCTGCTGTGGCCTATACTATTGTCCCGTATGGCTCTGCTGTGGCCTATACTATTGTCCCATATGGCTCTGCTGTGGCCTATACTATTGTCCCGTATGGCTCTACTGTGGCCTATACTATTGTCCCGTATGGCTCTGCTGTGGCCTATACTATTGTCCCGTATGGCTCTGCTGTGGCCTATACTATTGTCCCGTATGGCTCTACTGTGGCCTATACTATTGTCCCGTATGGCTCTGCTGTGGCCTATACTATTGTCCCGTATGGCTCTGCTGTGGCCTATACTATTGTCCCGTATGGCTCTACTGTGGCCTATACTATTGTCCCGTATGGCTCTGCTGTGGCCTATACTATTGTCCCGTATGGCTCTGCTGTGGCCTATACTATTGTCCCGTATGGCTCTGCTGTGGCCTATACTATTGTCCCGTATGGCTCTACTGTGGCCTATACTATTGTCCCGTATGGCTCTGCTGTGGCCTATACTATTTATTGTTCCTTGGGGAGCTTGTGCTGGGAAGGAAGACCATGCTAATTTAAGGACGGGCTTTTATTCATATACAATTAAAGTTCAGTTGCTTTACTCTCTTTACTCTCCTATCATTAGATTAGATCATTCTTTATTGTCTGTTTCTCACAGATATTTGCTTTACTTACCAGAAAATGCACTGCGATAGACATAACATTAAACCTGCAAATTAAAAAAAATAATAATACAAATAATACAAAAAAAAGCTGAAGGACTTCAACCCCCCCTTCCCCATAACTTCTCTCCTCCCTCATATACATGACCCTGATCATCCGTCCCTGAGCAGTGCACATAATATTATTGCACATGCCTATAATCTCAGCATCCATGATTCCTGTACCCTGCACAGCCCTTTTATTTTGCAGTTAGTTCCATTACACAGTTCACTATTGCACATTCCCAAATGAGTGAGTCCATCCCTATGCCCCATCACATGAATTACAAACAGAAGTCCTGTAATATACATGATGCATAGCGACTGTAGCTGTGCATAGGTACTGTAAATATGAATATTAAATGGCTCAGTGGTTCAGCTGTATTCATACAACATTTGGTCAACGGTCAGCATATTGGGGTGTCGCTTGTAAATGTATATTGTTCAAGTGTACGTTAATCAGCCTTATTGACTTGGACACGTATGTCTGTCCATTGTAATTAATCAAATTAATCATTGGCCTCTAGCACGGTGAAACTGTGTTGACTTGCTGACACCGGGGATTGGAGTCTACCCATTAGATATTAGCTGCCTCGGCTAAAATGGACATCTTACTGCTTTACATCTTTATAGGCTGTGATGGCCATCTTTGATGTTAACATGCTGGACAGGCTTGAATATCATCAGGTTTGGACTTAGGTTTGATTAGTTGTTGGGCCTAGTTTAATGCATACTCTATTGGCAGAAACCATTTCTGTCCAACAAGTGGGGGGAAAGTGAATATGATCGTCCACATAAGCTACCTCGAAAATATGGACACCCAAGCTACTTGGAATATATGGAGCAACTTCCAAAGCAAAACAGAGTGACACCACCAAGTATCTTACCACAGCATTCTCCTACTTCCTTCAACACTGAAGTATTTCACAAATCCCTTACACCACTCTTAATGCCAGGCAGACATTTCAGTTGAATGCCTGCAATTATCAGCCCCACATTCATATCCTGACAAAATCATTATTGATATGTCACGTTTGTCTGTCAATTAAAAGTTTGTCAGGGGTCATCGGGGATAGCATTGTTTAAGGTGGTCCAATTTAAGGCGGTTCAATTTTGTGACACTAACCCTAATCCTTTTAGTTGATGACACGGCACGCCATCCATTGATGTGGCATCCGATCAAATAAAATTTGTATCACACGCTAACTGCTGTAATTCTGCCCTAAGTGGCTGTGCTGTACTGTAAGATCGAACAATGATATGTCTACAACTAAATTTCCCACACAAAATCAAAATATCCAATGATGTCCCATCCCAAGACAAAAACAACCCACAAAAACTGGTACTGGAAGAAAAGGAGAGGAATCAGAAAAGCCAATAAATGCCTGTCACATACTGTATAACCGGTTTCCAATGAAAGTGCGCTGTACTTTGCATTGGGAAATACCCCCTCTAGACTAGAGTGTCTGGGTGAAACTCTTTGGTCCTAATTGGAAATTTGAGGTCAGACTGACAGAAAATGATATTATTATTTCAGTGCCGTGTCCATTCGCTATGCTTTCCAACCAAGTTTCTACTTCTTATCTCTGTTGTTTTGGAGGGAACCATACAGTGGAAACTTACTTAGGTGTAATCTGAGTAATGTTTGGAGAAGATAACTGTAACGCAGATTTGGGGGATTTGTAAATTGTAATCCCAACAATGTCGTGCAGTTTCTATTGTGGAGTGTGATGGCAGTTTGTGTGTGTGTGTTTGAGTTGACAAATAAATATACAACAGCATTCCAGCAACTAAATCCTCATTGCTAGTTCTAATTGTAATAACATAAGAACAAAATCATGACAGGTGGAATCAATATGAGACTCAAACAACTAGAGAAGAAATGTCGGCCAAAACGAGTAACTACTGCAGACGACTAAGGACCAGCATTATGGTCTATCATCAGATAGATGGAGACCAGGACAGGACACTTGAGAGTGTTGAGACAACTTCTGCTACCATGGTAAACTGTGCCCAGAGCAAGTGGTCACAGACAGTGGAACGTGAACTTTCCCTGTGAGAGTGAGTGCTACGCAGTTATTTGGGTGAAAATGGAGTCATTACCATAACTACAGAGGGAAAGTTATGTGTTCAGGCCTAATTGACTGCATCTCTCTGTGTGAAGACTTTCCAGCTCCCCTGCACTAACCTGCACCCCAAGCATGTCTTCTCATTTCAGTTTGTTAGGCTTCCATAGTAATGATGAGTAATGGAGTTTGGAGGTCACCACAACCAGGGTTGGGGTCAATTCCATTTCAATTCCAGTCAATTCAGGAAGTACTGTCACGCCTTGACCTTAGAGAGTTTTTTATGTCTCCTATTTGGTTTGGTCAGGGTGTGATTTGGGTGGGCATTCTATGTTCTATTTTCTATGTTTTTCTATTTCTTTGTTTTGGTATGGTTCTCAATCAAGGACAGCTGTCTATCGTTGTCTCTGATTGGGAATAATACTTAGGCAGCATGTTTCCCTTTTGTGTTTGTGGGAAGTTAACTTTGTTTGTGGCACTTAGCCCTGTAAGTTTCACGGTTGTTTCTTTCGTTTGTTGTTTTGTTGGCAACATTTTAAAATAAAAGTAAATGTAAGCTCACCACGCTGCACTTTGGTCTTCCTTCAACGAAAGCCGCGACAGAACTTCCCACCAACAAGGGACCAAGCAGCGTGGTGAAAGGGACTCCTGGACATGGGAGGAAATCCTGGACTGTAAGGGACCCTGGAGGCAGGCTTGTTTAGTATCACCGTCCAAGGGAGTAGATAAAGACAGCGAAGGAGGAGTGGCGGCGATATGAGGAGGCAAGTCAGCGAAGCAGGCACGAGAGGCAGCCCCAAAACATTTGTTTGGGGGGCACACAGGGAGATTGGCGGAGTCAGGTTATAGACCTGAGAGAGTGACTAGTCAGGCACCAGGTTATGCGACTCTGCGTCGTGTGTCTCCAGTGCGCTCTCATATCCCGGTGTGCTCTCTGCAAGCTCCCCGCAGTTTCCGTGCTAGAGTTGGCATTCAGCCAGGAGGGATTGTGCCGGATCAGCGCTCCTGGTCTCCAGTGCGTCTCTTCGGCCCAGGTTATCCTGCGCCAGCTCTACGCACGGTATCCCCAGTTCGCCAGGAGAACCCAGTGAGGCTTGTTCCAGCTCCCCGCACGTGCCGGGCTAAAGTGGGCATGCAACCAAAAGGAGAGGTGCAAGTGCTAAGCACCAGAGCTCCAGTGCTCCCCCACAGCCCAGTTCGACCTGTGCCTGCGCTCTGGAGGTGCTGGGCTAGAGTGGGCATTCAGCCTGGAAGAGTGGTGCCAAGGCTACGCACCAGATCTCCAGTTCTCCCCCACAGCCCGGTTCATCCTGTTCCTCCTCCAAGGACCAGGCCTCCAGTAGGTCTCCCCAGCCTGGTGAGTCCGGTGCCTGCTCCACGGGCCAGTCCAGGGCCTCCGGCAAGGGTGCCCAGTCCGGGGCCCGCAGCGAGGCTGCCGAGTCTGGGGCCGGCAGCGAGGGTGCCCAGTCCGGGCCCGCAAAGAGGGTGCCCAGTCCGGGGCCCGCAACGAGGGTGCCCAGTCCGGGGCCCGCAACGAGGATCTCCAGTCCGGGGTCAGCGACAGGGGTCCCCGCACCAGAGGCAGTACCAAAGTGGGTTGAGCCAGAGGTGGAGCGGGGTCTACGTCGCACCAGAACCACCACCGCGGATAGATGCCCACCCAGACCCTCCCCTATAGTTTCAGGTTTTGGGGCCGGAGTCTGCACCTTTGGGAGGGAGTACTGTCACGCCCTGACCTTATAGAGCTTTTTATGTCTCTATTTTGGTTTGGTCAGGGTGTGGTTTGGGTGGGCATTCTATGTTCTATTTTCTATGTTTTTGTATTTCTTTGTTTTGGCCGGGTATGTTTCTCAATCAGGGCAGCCTTTTTCCCTTTTGTGTTTGTGGGAAGTTAAATTTGTTTGTGGCACTTAAGCCCTGTAAGCTTCACGGTTGTTCGTTTCATTTGTTGTTTTGTTGGCGACATTTTAAAATGAAAGTCTATGTACGCTTACCACCCTGCACTTTGGTCTTCCTTCAACGACGGCCGTGACAAGTACACTGAAACTGCAATTCTCTTCAATGTTTTTCAATTAGGAAAATGTGGAATTGGAATTGGGTTTCATTTCTGAAAGGACTAGAATTGAAATGGAATTGACCCCAACCCTGGTCGCCACAGATATTCGCTTCATCATGACCGAAAATGGTCTGTAGGTCAATATGATGGAACCAGTATGGTGGAACCAGCTTCCCCTGAAGCTAGGGCAGCAGAGTTTCTGCCCATCTTCTGAAAACATACCTCTTCAAATAGTATCTTAAATAATCCCACAACATCTATATACACTCAACTAATAAACCACCTTGACTGGCCTGGACTGTGCTGGACTAGAACAAAACCATTCATGTCCAGTCTTCAGGATCCAGTATTTCAAAACACAGCAACACAAATCACTGTGAATCTTTGAAAACAAACAACTGAATCACACATTTGAACTTTATATTATATTTTAGATACATTTTCATTTGAGCGTTCTTTTTAGTCCAGGAGTAGGCTGAATCTGTGCCCGGGACACCAAACAGCACAGTCATTTTTTGAGATATACACTACAGTTCAAAAGTTTGAGGTCACTTAGAAATGTCACATTTTTTTGCCCATTAACATAACATCAAATTGATCAGAAATACAGTGTAGGCATTGTTAATGTTGTAAATGACCTATGTGTGCTGGAAAGTCAGATTTTTTAATGAAATATCTACATAGGCGTTTTGGATTTTCTTTCAAAAACAAGGACATTTCTAAGTGACCCCAAACCTTTGAACGGTAGTGTACATTATACAAAACGCTATATTGGTCAGCAGTGGTAAGGATAATGATCACCCCATTATAACTAATATTAGAAAAGAACCATAAAATATGTCAGTGCCAGCTCCAGCAATCTGTAGAAACTTCAGCAGTGATGCTAGAAGAGGGTACAACATAACTCTAACCCTACAAAGTATACCAGCGAGGAAGAGGCAAAGCGAAAGGTTTCCCTCTCGCCAAAATCTGTCCACATTAAGCCCAATGCTATTCTATGGGTTTATTTTGAGCCTAAGCTTGTCGCCTACCTTCCGCCTTTGGGGGCAATGACTCTCACTGTTAGGGCGGAGACATGAGCATCTTGTCATCTTGTCATGTCCAGTGCCTTCAGAAAGTATTCACAACCCAATGCTTTTTAAAATTGTTACTAATTAATTAAAAATGAAAAGCTAAAATGTCTTTGAGTCAATACATATTCAACCCCTTTGTCATGGCAAGCCTAAGTCAGTTCAGGAGTAAACGTGCTAACAAGTCACAATAAGTTGCAAGGACTCACTCTACGTGCAATAATAGGGTTTAACATGATTTTTGAACGGCCATCTCATCTCTGGAACCCAAACATACAATTATCTGTAAGGTCCCTCAAATTCAGAAGGGCACATATTGGTAGATATGTAAAAAATAAAAATAAGCAGACATTGAATATCCCTTTGAGCAGGGTGAAATTATTAATTTCACATTGGATGCTGTATCAATATACCTAGTCACTACTAAGATACAGGCATCCTACGTAATTCAGTTGCTGGAGAGGAAGGAATCCACTCAGGGATTTCACCATGAGGCCAACGGTGACTTTAAAACCGTTACAGAGTTTAATGGCTGTGATAGGAGAAAACTGAGGATGGATCAACAACATTGTAGCTACTCCACAATATTAACCTAAATGACAGAGTGAAAAGAAGGAAGCTTGTACAGAATATAAATGTTCCAAACCATGCATCCTGTTTGCAACAGGTCACTTAAGTAAATCTGCAACAAAAATTGGCAGAGCAATTCACTTTTTGTCCTGAATACAAAGTGATATATGTTTGGGAGAAATCCAATGCAAGATATTACTGAGTACCACTCTCCATATTTTCAAGCATAGTGGTGGCTGCATCATGTTATGAGTATGGTTGTAATCGTTAAGGACTGGGGAGTTTTTCAGGATAAAAATAAATGGAATGGAGCTAAGCACAGGCAAAATCCTAGTGGAAAACCTGGTTCAGTCTGCTTTCCATCAGACATTGGGAGATGAATTCACCTTTCAGCAGGACAATAACCTAAAACACAAGGCCAAATGTACACTGGAGTTGCTTACCAAGAAGACAGTGAATGTTTCTGAGTGGTTGAGTTACAGTTTTGACTTAAATCTGCTTGGAAATATATGGCAAGACATGAAAGTGGTTGTCTATGTAGTGTCTTAACACTTAGTACTTATTTATGTAATAAGAAAGACTCTGAATACAAGCAATTGAACTGGAGCTTCACATTTACTCAAACAGGTTAGTACCAGAATAACATAGAACAATACTGCGCATGACCAAGGGCGCTTCATCCTTAAAGGGGACATCAGGAATTAACAGAACATAACATTCTAGAAAATATCAGCAACCAATTTGACTGAGCTTGAAGAATTTTGAAAAGATAATTGGACAAATATAGTACAATCCAGGAGTGCAAAACTTTTAGAGACTTATCCAGAAAGACTCACAGCTGAAATCACTGCCTAAGGTGATTCTAACATGTATTGACTCAGGGGTATTTCTGTATTTAATTTTCAATGAATTTGCTAAAATTTCTAACAACATGTTTTCCTTTTGTAATTATGGGGTATTGTGTTTAGATGGGTGAGCTTTAAAAAATGTAATCCATTTATAATTCAGGCTTTAACAAAACAAAATTTGCAATAGTCAAGGGGTACAGTATTATTACTTTCTCAAGGCCTAGATATCTCTGAGTGTATTTAACTGGCCTCGTTTCCTGTTCCGTGACAGGCTGTTCTTGAGTGTTGCTGGCCTTGTTTCCTGCTCCATGAGAGGTTGTTTTTGAGTGTTGCTTGCCTCGTTTCCGGCTCCATGATAAGCTATTTTAGAGTGTTGCTGGTTTTGTTTGCTGCTGTTTTAGAGTGTTGCTGGGTTCGTTTCCTGCTCCATGATAAGTTGTTTTAAAGTGTTACTGTCCACGTTTCCTGCTCAGTTAAAGGTTGTTCTATTGTGTTGCTGGCCTCATTTCCTGCTAAATGACACACTGTTTTAGAGTGTTGCTGTCCTCGTTTTATGCTCCATGACAAGCTGTTCTAGAATATTAGTGGCCTTGTTTCATGCTCCACGAGAAGCTGTTTCAACGTGTTACTGGACTCGTTTCCTGCTCCATGACAGGCTGTTTTAGAGTATTGATGGCCTCGTTTCCTGCTCAATGACAAGATGTTTTTGAGTGTTGCTGGCCTCGTTTTCTGCTCCATGACAGTCTGTTTTAGAGTGTTGCTGTTCTCATTTCCTGCTCCATGACAAGATCCCTTAGATTGTAGCTGGCCTCATTTCCTGCTCCATGAGAGGTTGTTTTTGAGTGTTACTGTCCACGTTTCCTGCTCCATGACAGGCAGTTTTAAAGTGTTTTTTTCCCTCATTTCCTGCTCCATGACAATCTGTTCTATAGTGTTGCTGGCCTTGTTTCCTTTTTCATGACAAGCTGTTTTAGATTGTTGCTGGCCTCGTTTCCTGCTCCATGACAAGATGCTTTAGAGTGTTGCTGGCCTCATTTCCTGCTCCATGAGAGGTTGTTTTTGAGTGTTGCTGTCCTCATTTCCTGCTCCATGATAAGATGCTTCAGAGTGTCACTGGCCTCATTTCCTGCTCCGTGAGAGGTTGTTTTTGAGTATGGCTTCTGTCGTGTCTTTGGCATCATTAAAGTGAATACTAATTTTATCAAATCAATTCTCTGTAATTATTATTACGTGATTAGACTAATCACGTAAATGTAATTAACCAGGAATTCGGGGCACCAAGGAAAATCTTCAGATTACAAAGTTATCATTTTCCTAATATAACTTTTCAGATATTTTAATATCTGACCAATTAGTCTTCTAATTAATTAATCATTCTTTACCTCACGTTAGTCTCATTCCAAATGTCGAAAGTTGTTGGTTATCTGCACAAACCCAGTCTTTGCTACGAATCATCCACACATCAATTGTCTTCATAATTGATTTACTAACATACTAAATAATCACAGAAATGCATAAACAAACAACAATATATATATGGTTACAAGGAAATGATAGGGGATGTTCCCCAGTGGGCTAAACCGATATGACGGCTTGGTAGACAAATTGACTGAGAATGGCGAGAAAGACAAAAGACACTACACGGTTGATAATTATAATAATTGAAATGCTAATCCTTTGCTCACTCATTCGGGAATAATTGCAATCAATATATATATTTAAGCTCAGTGTGTCGCGTCGTGATCTCTGTAGGAATCGTCTGTCTTTCTGTAGCAAAGTTCATTCAAGATTCTCTCTGCATCCCTGGAGTCTTTGGTTAGATGGATACTTCAGAGTAACATTCAGAAATGTTCTTATAAAATAGATGTTTTGGCAGTTGTCGGTCTTCGCATTCCAGGTCGACATAGATTCTAGCTGCAGACTAATAATTAGTATCGAAGATTTGTTCTTATTCTGTTGGTATTGATGGTCTCAGAGTTGAACCATTTCCACCAGTGTAGCCAATGCTCTGCATGGTTTGGTTAGGAATTCAACAATCGTTACAACCCGAGCTCCCTCAGATGACCGAGGAATGCATGGTCTCTACTCAAACTTTAGCCCTCTCGGTAATCGAGATACGCATGGTCTCCAGTGGGCTTCTCTAGGTTGGGGTTAAATTCGGAACAGCAGGAAAGGGCTGTCCCATGATGCCATATCAAGGTCTGTTCTCATGGGCCAGCCAATGACTTAGTTAAACAATAAAATGGAATTGGATTTTCTTTCATTAAACAGTTTAAAATCACATGACATAAATTCACAAATAGTTTATTCTTTACTCATTCATTTTATACAACAATTAGATGCAAATCTCATAACGGAGACTCTTGTATAAACAGGTCACAAATATTAGACAAAATGGACCGGTCGTAGGTGAATTGTTCACCGACCATTTACACATTCTCCAAAACATGGATATTGTTCAGTTCTCAAGTTCTGTGAGGTAGAAGAAGTTCCTTTGTTCTACTGTGAACCCTCTCTCTATAAGGGAGAGAGTCTCCTCCAGGAATTTATGACCTGAGATAACAGAATCTGGGTGTAAGAGGAAGAGTGGGAGAAGGCACTCGCTATACCCAAAGAGGGCCACGTCATGACACTTGCCTCGTTTCCGGCTCCATGACAAGCTGTTTTATAGTTTTGCTGGCCTTGTTCCGTGCTCTGCGACAAGCTTTTTTAGAGTGTTGCTGTCCACGTTTCCTGCTCCATGAATGGCTGTTTTATAGTTTTGCTGGCCTTGTTCCGTGCTCTGCGACAAGCTTTTTTAGAGTGTTGCTGTCCTCGTTTCCTGCACCACGACAGGCTATTTTAGTGTTGCTGCCTTTGTTTGCTGCTGTATTATAGGGTGATTTGGAGTGTTGCTGTTCTCCTTTCCTGCTCCATGACAAGCTGTTTTAGATTTTTTTTCCCTCGTTTCCTGCTCCATGATAAGCTGTTTCAGAGTGTTATCGTTCTCGTTTCTTGCTCCATGACAGGCTGATTTAGAGTGTTGTTGTCCTCATTTTCTGCTCTATTAAATACTATTTTAGAGTGTTGTTGTCCTCATTTTCTGCTCTATTAAATACTATTTTAGAGTGTTGATGGCCTCGTTTCCTGCTCAAAGACAAGGTGTTTTTGAGTGTTGCTGTTATCGTTTCCTGCTCCATGACAAGCTGTTTTAGAGTATTTTTTCCCTCGTTGCCTGCTCCATGAAAAGCTGTTTCAATGTCTTACTGGCCTCATTTCTTGCTCAATGACAGGCTGTTTTAGAGTGTTGCTGTCCTCGTCACCAGCTCAATGACAAGTTGTATCAGAATGCTTTTGCCCTCGCTTCCTTCTCCATGATAGGTAGTTTTAGTGTGTTGCTGGCCTCATTTCCATGTTATTTTAGGGTGTTGCTGGCCTTGTTTCCTGCTACATTACAAGCTGTTTTAGAGTGTTGCTGTCCTCGTCTCCTGTTCCATGACAGGCTGTTTCCGTGTGTTGCTGTCCTCGTTTCCTGCTCTATGACAGGCTGTTTTATAATGTTGCTAGCCTTGTTTCGTGCTCCATGACAGGCTGTTTTAGAGTGTTGCTGGCCTTGTTTCCTGCTCCATGACAGGTCGTTTTAGTGTGCTGCTGGACTCATTTCCATGTTGTTTAAGAGTGTTGTTGGCCTTGTTTTTCCTCCATGACAGGCTGTTTTCGGCGTGTTGCCGTCCTCGTTTCCTGCTCTATGACAGGCTGTTTTAGAGTGGTATTGGCCTCATTTCCTGCTCCATGACAGGCTGTTTTATAATGTTGCTGGCCTTGTTTCGTGCTCATGACAGGTTGTTTTAGAGTGTTGCTGGCCTTGTTTCCTGCTCCATGAAAGGTATTTTAATTGTGTTGCTGTCCTCCTTTCCTGCTCCATTACATGCTCTTTTAGAGTGTCGCTGGCCTTGTTTCCTGCTCTGTGATAATCTGTTTTAAAGTGTTATTGTCCTCAATTCCTGCTCCATGAAACACTATTTTAGAGTATGGCTGGTCTTGCTTCCTGCTCCATGGCAGGCTGTTTTAGAGTGTTGCTGGCCTCGTTTCCTGTTCCATAATAAGCTGTTTTAGTGTGTTTCTGTCCTCGTTTCCTGCTCCATGACAGGCTGTTTTAGAGTGTTGCTGGCCTCGTTTCCTGCTCCATGACAAGATGTTTTTGAATGTTTCTTGCCTCGTGTCCTGCTCTATGAAAGGCTTTTTTAAAGCGTTGCTGTCCTCGTTTCTTGCTCCATGACAAGCTGTCTAAGAGTGTTTTTGGCCTCGTTTCCTGCTCCATGAGAGGTTGTTTTAGTGTGTTAATGGCCTCATTTCCAGGCTGCTATAGAGTGCTGTTGTTCTCATTTCCTGCTCCATGACAAGCTGTTTTGGAGTGTTTTTGGCCTCATTTCCTGCACCATGACAGGTTGTTTTATTGTGTTGCTGGCCTCATTTCCATGCTGTTTTAGAGTGTTGCTGGCCTTGTTTCCTGCTCCATGATAAGCTGTTTTAGAGTGTTGCTGGCATTGTTTCCTGCTCCATGGCAAGCTATTTTAGAGTGTTGCTGGCATTGTTTCTTGCTCCATGATAAACTGTTTCAGAGTGTTATCGTCCTCGTTTCCTTCTCCATAACAGGCTGTTTTAGAATGTTGCTGGCCTTGTTTCCTGCTCTGTGACAGGCTGTTTTAAAGCATTACTTTCCCTTTTCAGCCACTATATTTGAGAAGCAGACTGTTGGACTGTGTTTCTATCAAGCTCAATTATACTTGACAGGTGATATTTGCTCAAATAGACGGCAGCTGGGCGCATAATGAAGTATGATTCTTTTGGGGACAGGGAAATTAATTTGGTCATTTGGTCATCTTTTTGATGTTTTGATGAAAATTTATGAAAATACATTTTGAAATTAATCACATTTGTTGTTTCTTTTGGAGATAATATGTAAATGTTGCCTTTTAAATGCAAGTGTTTTAAATGCAAGTGATGGGTCCAGAAAAAGTAGCACTGATTAGACCAATTATTATCATAACATACGCACACACACACACTCATCAACATCACCGTCATCATCCGTTCACTCCTAGTAGAATAGATAACACTACTCTAACTCTGCAGAGAAAGCCCGAGGACTGATCTTTTATGTAAAAGTGGATTTGTCACTGTGTCACTGTTTGTGAGCTGTAGCTGTAAGCCACCACCCGTTCCCCACAGTGGCCTGAGTACGTGTCACTTATCTAGTTACTGCACAGGCTGATTCCTGCTCTGATTTCAGCCCCCTTTAGCACAGAGAGAATTTACTAGAAAGACCCTCAACGCTCAACCCTCAAATCCAGAAAATCACATTGTAGGATTTTAAATGTATTTATTTGCAAATTATGGTGGAAAATAAGTATTTGGTCAATAACAAACATTTATCTCAATACTTTGTTATATACCCTTTGTTGGCAATGACAGATGTCAAACGTTGTCAAAAGTCTTCACAAGGTTTTCCCACACTGTTGCTGGTATTTTGGCCCATTCCTCCATGCAGATCTCTTCTAGAGCAGTGATGTTTTGGGGCTGTTGCTGGGCAACACGGACTTTCAACTCCCTCCAAAGATTTTCTATGGGGTTGAGATCTGAAGACTGGCTAGGCCACTCCAGGACCTTGAAATGCTTCTTACGAAGCCACTCCTTCGTTGCCCGGGCGGTGTGTTTGTGCTCTGACCTCTTTCTCCCCTCTCTCTCCAGATGAAATCTCGCGTCTTGTGACGGCCGGCCGCCCAACAACCTGCCCGCTTGACCCTATCCCCTCCTCTCTTCTCCAGACCATTTCCGGAGACCTTCTCCCTTACCTCACCTCGCTCATCAACTCATCCCTGACCGCTGGCTACGTCCCTTCCGTCTTCAAGAGAGCGAGAGTTGCACCCCTTCTGAAAAAACCTACACTCGATCCCTCCGATGTCAACAACTACAGACCAGTATCCCTTCTTTCTTTTCTCTCCAAAACTCTTGAACGTGCCGTCCTTGGCCAGCTCTCCCGCTATCTCTCTCAGAATGACCTTCTTGATCCAAATCAGTCAGGTTTCAAGACTAGTCATTCAACTGAGACTGCTCTTCTCTGTATCACGGAGGCGCTCCGCACTGCTAAAGCTAACTCTCTCTCCTCTGCTCTCATCCTTCTAGACCTATCGGCTGCCTTCGATACTGTGAACCATCAGATCCTCCTCTCCACCCTCTCCGAGTTGGGCATCTCCGGCGCGGCCCACGCTTGGAATGCGTCCTACCTGACAGGTCGCTCCTACCAGGTGGCGTGGCGAGAATCTGTCTCCTCACCACGCGCTCTCACCACTGGTGTCTCCCAGGGCTCTGTTCTAGGCCCTCTCCTATTCTCGCTATACACCAAGTCACTTGGCTCTGTCATAACCTCACATGGTCTCTCCTATCATTGCTATGCAGACGACACACAATTAATCTTCTCCTTTCCCGCTTCTGATGACCAGGTGGCGAATCGCATCTCTGCATGTCTGGCAGACATATCAGTGTGGATGACGGATCACCACCTCAAGCTGAACCTCGGCTGAACCTCTACAACATCCGCAGAGTACGACCCTGCCTCACACAGGAAGCAGCGCAGGTCCTAATCCAGGCACTTGTCATCTCCCGTCTGGATTACTGCAACTCGCTGTTGGCTGGGCTCCCTGCCTGTGCCATTAAACCCCTACAACTCATCCAGAACGCCGCAGCCCGTCTGGTGTTCAACCTTCCCAAGTTCTCTCACGTCACCCCGCTCCTCCGCTCTCTCCACTGGCTTCCAGTTGAAGCTCGCATCCGCTACAAGACCATGGTGCTTGCCTACGGAGCTGTGAGGGGAACGGCACCTCAGTACCTCCAGGCTCTGATCAGGCCCTACACCCAAACAAGGGCACTGCGTTCATCCACCTCTGGCCTGCTCGCCTCCCTACCACTGAGGAAGTACAGTTCCCGCTCAGCCCAGTCAAAACTGTTCGCTGCTCTGGCCCCCAATGGTGGAACAAACTCCCTCACGACGCCAGGACAGCGGAGTCAATCACCACCTTCCGGAGACACCTGAAACCCCACCTCTTTAAGGAATACCTAGGATAGGATAAAGTAATCATTCTCACCCCCCTTAAAAGATTTAGATGCACTATTGTAAAGTGGCTGTTCCACTGGATGTCATAAGGTGAATGCACCAATTTGTAAGTCGCTCTGGATAAGAGCGTCTGCTAAATGACTTAAATGTAATGTAATGTAATGTTTGGGATCATTGTCATGCTGAAAGACCCAGCCACGTTTCATCTTAAATGCCCTTGCTGATGGAAGGAGGTTTTCACTCAAAATCTCACGATACATGGCCCCATTCATTCTTTCCTTTACACGGATCAGTCGTCCTGGTCCCTTTGCAGAAAAACAGCCCCAAAGCATGATGTTTCCACCCCCATGCTTCACATTAGGTATGGTGTTCTTTGGATGCAACTCAGCATTCTTTGTCGTCCAAACACGACGAGTTGAGTTTTTACCAAAAAGTTATATTTTGGTTTCATCTGACCATATGACATTCTCCCAATCTTCTTCTGAATCATTCAAATGCTCTCTAGCAAACTTCAGACAGGCCTGGACATGTACTGGCTTAAGCAGGGGGACACGTCTGGCACTGCAGGATCTGAGTCCTGGCGGCGTAGTGTGTTACTGATGGTAGGCTTTGTTACTTTGGTCCCAGCTCTCTGCAGGTCATTCACTAGGTCCTCCCGTGTGGTTCTGGGATTTTTGCTCACCGTTCTTGTGATCATTTTGACCCCACGGGGTGAGATATTGCGTGGAGCCCCAGATTGAGGGAGATTATCATTGGTCTTGTATGTCTTCCATTTCCTAATAATTGCTCCCACAGTTGATTTCTTCAAACCAAGCTGCTTACCTATTGCAGATTCAGTCTTCCCAGCCTGGTGCAGGTCTACAATTTTGTTTCTGGTGTCCTTTGACAGCTCTTTGGTCTTGGCCATAGTGGAGTTTGGAGTGTGACTGTTTGAGGTTGTAGACAGGTGTATTTTATACTGATAACAAGTTCAAACAGGTGCCATCAATACAAGTAATGAGTGGAGAACAGAGGAGCCTCTTAAAGAAGAAGTTACAGGTCTGTGAGAGCCAGAAATCTTGCTTGTTTTTAGGTGACCAAATACTTATTTTCTACCATAATCCTACAATGTGATTTTCAGGATTTTTATTTCTCATTTTGTCTGTCATAGTTGAAGTGTACCTACGATGAAAATTACAGGCCTCTCTCATCTTTTTAAGTGGGACAACTTGCACAATAGGTGTCTGACTAAATACTTTTGTGCCCCACTGTATGCACACACAAATAAACACTTGGATATGGCATGTCCCTGTTGTAATTGAAGTCTCAGAATTACACCAGAGCACACCATAGCTGGGTATCAAGTATTTTGTACAATGGTGTACAATCTCTCTCTCTCTCTCTCTCTCTTGCTCTCTCTCTCTCTCTCTCTCTCTCTCTCTCTCTCTCTCTCTCGCTCCCTCTCAAAATAATAAAAAACTGTTATGGCAGCATGTGACATCTGTTGTCTCTATGACAGTCGAAAGGCACCTTTGTGATGATGACAAATGTGCTACTACCATCACATATAGAAGCAGAGTGAGGGTCAACATCAGAATGTCAACATTGAAAATATCTCTGTTGCTGACCATTGTGATGACGTAGTACACACAAAATGTACTTTTTTATTTACTTCCTGTTTTCACAATTTGCATCTGTGCTATTACACCTGAGATTAAACAGAAGAAGAAAGATATGGAAAAGAGAAAAAACACTACCAAACAAAATGGGGTCTGTTCTTTGATCTCTTCACTGGTGATGCCCGTCGGGAGAGTCTCATTTTCATCTCCTTATTTATTTATTTCTCACTACTGAATCCCAATTAACTCCACATCAGCAATCAAGTGTAGCAAGCATGGGTAAGAGGCCACATACAGGTTAGATGAGTAGAACCTAGCTGAACTTCTCTCCTCAGCCAACTATAGGCTGGGGGTGACATGGTGACATGTCTCAATCATGCTCTTGTTTGGTGTAGCAGTGTGGTGGTGTGGCTATGAGGTTGCTCGAGGGGACCACTGAGGTTGAGGGAGGCATTGTGGGATTCTTTTGGGGTCTGGGGGTCGGGGGCTCTTCCGGCAGCTGCTCTGTAGCAGCACAGAACACAGAAGATCTCAGTCTCTGACAACACCCACCCACACTCCCCGTCCCTGTTTCATTAACATATGTCCCACGTATTGATTGGTTGTTTGGGTGGGGGAGGGAGGGTTTACTATGTATCGCGTCACATAAAAAAATCTACTTTACAGCAGTTGTCCCTTGATTTCTTCCAGTTACTATAAACTGACCGCATATTATGAAGTGAGAATTAAAAACCTCAGTAAACACATTACAATAGCCATTTGTTTCCTAAATTGTGCATATGAAACATAGAACAAACAATGATTTTGTGGTTATTGTGGTTGTTCACACAGGCAATATTTAATTCCACAAAAGACAATACTATATTCAAAGACATATTGATTCTCATCAATCAATCCATGCATCATGCAGGTATAAGACCACAACACTGCAGCTGGTAGGGATGCTATTAGATTTGTCTGTGTAGTCATAGCTAAAGACAAAGTACATAAATAATGACTTCTCTAAATATACCAGCACAGAGGTTTTGGCCAAGCAGCACTCTCTTTAATGATGTCTTGGCATAGTGTTATATTAGCTACTACTGCTGTATAGAAAGACTGTTTCATCCAACTAGACAGAGAGCCCGGTTGCCATGGAAACCAAACAGACTCCCTGTTTGCTCGAGCTGAATGTGTGTGAAAGCTCCAGCTTACTTATTCAGTATTGTCTGTTCATTTGTGCATATAAAAAGGATGGAACACGCACGCACAAATGGAAAAACATTCAATGGGAAATATAGAAAGGTGTACTGTGGACAGAATAACACTTGCACCCTAATGTTGAATAGCAAAGTCTGTTTTCTGGCATACTGAGTTTGAGACACTATCTGCAGTCCAACAATTTGGCAGGGTTGATTAGTATGCTACAAGTTATAGTAAATTGCTCTATAAGAATCAGAAACAGTATCCCATCGGTAGACTATATGTCCTGTGTTACACTTCTATCTGTCGGATCTACCAAACGTAACCCCAAAGCCTCATTGGATATGATTGGAGTTCCATTCAGTTCACATTGTCTCAATGATACCTGCTCAGATTGCTTCATCATGGCATGCATGACGTAGCATTACTATGGTGCTGTAAACACACCAACACAACATGGAATTTGGCAAACCATTCAACTCATACATACGTGTTGTGGTAGATTATGTTCCTGTACTAAATGCTCAGAATAGATCCTTACACATGACTAGACTCAAATGAAAGCATATGTTAATTCCGAAGACCAATTATCCCTTTGTCGCCATGGCTACCATAGATCTGTACTGAACATGTTATTACGGTGCTGGATCGTTAATAAAAGTTGATTGCTCCACTGAGCGTCATTGCCCTAGTTGTGCTTTAGTTAATTTGAAGAACAACACCACCAATGTAGGGGAACGTTCAGGAGCGTAGGCCTCACAAAAAGACAAATTAAATGTCTACTGGTCTACCAATGGAGAGGTAGTCTGGCACCACGTTGCTATGGTAACAGTGGAGCAGCCTTGGCTGATGAGCTACTAAAACACTGTAAAATGGGTTTTACATGTTTCTCGGTCTCTGGTGTTAGATTTTCGATTCCCTTTCCTACTGTAGTACAGTATGTCACATTGACTTTAACTTACAGCGAACCATACATTAATTTCATGTTTTGGGTTTGTACAGACAGATATAGTTTGACACTATAATGTTTCAAGGACCAGATTAAAACAACCCAGAAGAAGGGCAACATCCACCCTTCAGGACTTCCTGCTGCATATCAGACTGGTTCCACTGCATTGAGGGACAATGTAAACAACAACTGTAAATTAATTGTGAGAAGAAGCATGCTTACAGAGCTGTCCCTTGTCCCTCCAACCCAGCCTTTACATGCCCTGTCTCCTGGTCCTCCAACCCAGCCTTTACATGCCCTGTCACATGGCCCTTCAACCCTGCCTTTACATGCCCTGTCTGCCACCAGAATTGGCCCCTACAGCCATCACAAGACTCATAGATATTTCTTTATTTTATTTCACCTTTATTTAACTAGGCAAGTTAGTTAATAACAAATTCTTATTTACAGTGACTGCCTACCCCGGCCAAACCCGGACGACGCTGGGACAATTGTGCACCGCCCTATCTGACTCCCATTCACGGCCGGGTGTGATACAGCCTTATACAGATAAAGGGCAAGATTGAAATGGTCCTTATTGGATACGATGGACAACCAATCAAAAACCAAAAAATACAAGCACAGTGGAAAACTAATCAAAATAAGCAATACAGGTACAATGGACTACCAATCATAAGCAAGCAATACAGTCACCATTGACTACCAATCATATGCAAGCAATACAGTCACAATGGACTACCACTCATAAGCAAGCAATGCAGTCACCGTTGACTACCAATCATAAGCAAGCAATACAGTCACCATTGACTACCAATCATAAGCAAGCAATGCAGTCACCATTGACTACCAATCATAAGCAAGCAATACAGTCACCATTGACTACCAATCATAAGCAAGCAATGCAGTCACCATTGACTACCAATCATAAGCAAGCAATACAGTCACCATTGACTACCAATCATAAGCAAGCAATGCAGTCACCATTGACTACCAATCATAAGCAAGCAATACAGTCACCATTGACTACCAATCATAAGCAAGCAATACAGTCACCATTGACTACCAATCATAAGCAAGCAATGCAGTCACCATTGACTACCAATCATAAGCAAGCAATACAGTCACCATTGACTACCAATCATAAGCAAGCAATGCAGTCACCATTGACTACCAATCATAAGCAAGCAATACAGTCACCATTGACTACCAATCATAAGCAAGCATTGCAGTCACCATTGACTATCAATCATAAGCAAGCAATACAGTCACCATTGACTACCAATCATAAGCAAGCAATGCAGTCACCATTGACTACCAATCATAAGCAAGCAATACAGTCACCATTGACTACCAATCATAAGCAAGCAATACAGTCACCATTAACTACCAATCATAAGCAAGCAATGCAGTCACAATGGACTACCAATCATAAGCATGCAATAGAGTCACAATGGACTACCAATCATATGCAAGCAATACAACCACAATGGACTACCAATCATAAGCAAGCGATGCCCCTCCACTGCTATTGTGCAGTGGAACATTTAGGGCCCGATTCAATCAGATCCACTTCAGCCGAAATCCACATAACTGATGTTTTGACGGTGTCTGAGGTGGAACTGCGTTTGAGCTGTCAAATACCCAAGTGGCTCCTGGCATTATACCTAAAGCAGACATTGCCATTGGCTACACGGAGTCGCATTAAGATAAATCCCATGCAGCCTTGTTTACAAGTTGGAACACTGGGATGTGAGATGGAATCTACACCTCCATTACGATGATAGAAACCCTCATTGTTTGGTTTAATGATTTTCTATTTGATCGTCATTACTTCTATATAGCCTATACTTTCTCCTTCTGAACTTCTAACACCAGTGGGATGGGTGTGGCTTCGTGACAATGATCATAAGAATAACACATCATCCAAACACAGAAGAAAGTCTCAATTAGCCTCAGGTTGTCATTACTGTAAGAGAGTAAATGAAATTCCAACACTATGCTGTGTGTTTGTGCAACAGGGGCACATCGATTGCGTTATAACTATAGCAGCGCCATTTGATTCCACGTTCACTTAGAATGGAGTTGACCGAGCCAGGTCTCGCTAAAAGGTCAGCCGTACTAGAAGTTTTTTATTGGATGGAACACAATTACCTTTACTTTCTTTGTGAGGGGAAGAGCCGAGTGGAAATCAATCTGTCAGGTAATTTATGCAACTCTCCTTCTCCAATTCTCTCCAGTCACTGCTTAGCCACAGTAGAAGAACTAGGTCTTGTACTAGATGGGTGTGGGTGGGGGCGGTCAACTCTGAGAATGTCATCTCTTGGTGAAAGAACTGTGTGTACGGACTGTAGCTCATTGTAATGGTCTGTGTGACATATCTACCAGGTCAGCCTGTTTCTGGTCTCTCTAATGGAGGAAATCTACAGTCCCTTCTTAAGAACAGAACACAGAGATGTATGTATGTGTCTTTCGGAGGGGTTGGGTTAAAAGTGGAAGTCAAATTTCGGTTGGACCTTGTGTCCAATTGACCAATAAAATGATCTTACTCTTAAAAAAGGAGAAGAGACCTCTATCGATTAGACCCATCGTGGTGGTTTTGGATAGATATGAATCATCCTGTCTCCTTTAATGGACCTGGGCTGCTTAGCTGCATACTGATACCCTGTCTGTCTCATAGGTGGCATTACATAAGCCTGTTCAATGGGTTGTTTGGATGGAGAATAAGACAATTCTCTCCATCTCTCTCTTTGTCTGTCTGAGTTTCTATCTCACTACCTCTCTCTCTGGCCATCCTCCATCGCCCACTCGCTACTCTGCCCATCACAGTCTGTCACTCTCTCTCTCTTTCTCTCTCTCTCTCTCACATGCATACACACACACTGACACACACAAACATGCACACGTACAAAGATGTTAGGGTTTTTGATGAGAACAGGTAATAAGAAATAAACCTACAACAGCGGCCCGATTAAAATCATAATCATATTGTTGATTAAAGACAACCTCCTCTCCATCAGAGGGGTAGCGAGCTTAGTATCTAGTATGGCTAATGAATTCATCCACCATTGCAAATATCTAGAATAGAACAAACAGAATAAATCATTTGGGCATTCCAAATTGACCTCGTATCAAATTGACTACATAAATATTATGATATCAAGTCTCCCTGTGGACAGGGATTCACGACTCATTTAACCCCTTCATTGCCACACCTTTTTAATGGAGCTATGTACCGAGGATTCCACTGCATTTAACATTTTTGAATCTTCAAAATTCTGAGCTAAATGGTGACCAGTGGATATTAAAGGGTTAAACCAGACAGAGAAATATGATGCAACATGTATATACAGTTGCTGAGCCCACTTACAGCATGCGCTGTATTACATATTACTGTAAGTTGAAATATAAACAGCGCTTATGATCTGTATAGGCACACCTGTTTGTCTGTGTCCAAATGTGATGAAGGGGGCAATATTGGCCTAGTCCCAGATTTGTTTGTGCCATCTTACCAATGGGTCTAGGCAGGACAATATATCCAGCACTGTATATACCTTGTGTTGTCGATGACCTTTTGAAGTGTAGATATTTATGTGAACACCTGCTCATCGAACATCTCTTACCAAAATCATGGGCATTAACGTGGAGTTTTTTGATGCTATAACAGCCTCCACTATTCTGTGAAAGCTTTCCGCTAGATGTTGGAACATTGCTGCAGGGATTTGCTTCCATTCAACCACAAGAGAATTAGTGAGGTCGGCACTGATGTTGGGTGATTAGGCCTGCCTCGCAGTCAGCATTCCAATTCATTCCAATGGTGTTCGATGGGGGTTCGTTCAGGTGAGGGTTTTGTGCAGGCCAGTCAAGTTCTTTCAAACCGATCTCAACAAACCTTTTCTGTTTAGACCTTGCTTTGTCCATGGGGGCATTGTCATGCTGAAACTGGAAAGGGCGTTCCCAAACTATTACTACAAATTTGGAAGCACAGAATTGTCTACAATTGTATGCTGTAGTCTTAAGATTTCCCTTCACTGGAACTAAGGGACCTAACCATGAAAAACAACCCCAACCGTTATTCCACCTCCACCAAACTTTACAGTCTGCACTATGCATTGGGACAGGTAACATTCTCTTGACATCCGCCAAAACCAGATTTGTTCATCGGACTGCCAGAAGGTGAAGCGTGATTAAAACTTCTTCAGGCTAGGGTCCTTTTTTCTCAATTTCCGCCTCACTGACGTGCCC
This sequence comes from Oncorhynchus keta, assembly GCF_023373465.1. Taxonomy (NCBI): domain Eukaryota; kingdom Metazoa; phylum Chordata; class Actinopteri; order Salmoniformes; family Salmonidae; genus Oncorhynchus; species Oncorhynchus keta. Next base: position 59,185,868 of record NC_068424.1, on the reverse strand, counting down.
AAAGTAAACTGCCTGTTGCTCAGACCCTGAAGCCAGGATATGCATATAACTGGTACCATTGGAAAGAAAACATTTTGAAGTTTGTAGAAATGTTAACATAATGTAGGAGACTATAACACAATAGATATGGTAAGAGAAAATCCAAAGAGCCAAAGAGCCCATGCTATTACAATGGAAAGTATAGGGAAATAATTAATTCTAGCTCCCAGTGTGCAATTCCCATGGCTTCCACAGGGTGTCAGCACTCTATGTTCAAGGTTTCAGGCTTGTTTCTTCCAAAATGAGTAAGATATATATGAGTTTTAGTACTGGGACATACTATTGGAAATTCGTGTTTGGGCGCGTGAGGAAGACAAGACGCACCTGCTAATATCGGTTTTCTATTGAACATACTTATTTCCGTATTAAATATAATAGTTTGATTCCATTTTAGGGTATCTGAGGAGTCAATAGAAACTTATTTAGACTTGTTCTAACAAAGTTCAGCGGTAGATATTTGGATTCCTTTCTCTGCATGTTGAACAAGTGGATTACTCAAATCGATGGCGCCAACTAAACAGACTTTTTGGGATATAAAGAAGGATTTTATCTAACAAAATGACACTACGTGTTATAGCTGGGACCCTTTGGATGACAAATCAGAGGAAGATTTTCAAAAAGTAAGTGAATATTTAATCGCTATTTGTGAATTTATGAAACCTGTGCCGGTGTAAAAATATTTTGATGTGGGGCGCCGTCCTCAAACAATTGCATGGCATGCTTTCGCTGTAATGGCTACTGAAAATTGGACAGTGCAGTTACATTAACAAGGATTTAAGCTTTCAACCGATATAAGACACTTGTATGTACCTACATGTTTAATATGCATCATTTTTATGATTATTTATTTGAATTGTGTCCGGCCTCCAGTTTCACTGGAAGTTGTCCCGCTAGCGGAACGCCTAGCCCTATCTCTCCAGAGAACGCGTTTCCACTGCTCCAGAGTCCAATGTTGGCAAGTTTTACACCAATCCAGCCAACACTTGGCATTGCACGTGGTGATCTTAAGCTTGTGTGTGGCTGCTCAGCTATGGAAACCCATTTCATGAAGCTCCCGACAAACAGTTATTGTGGTGACGTTGCTTCCAGGAGAAGTTTGAAACTCAGTTGTGAGTGTTCCACCCAAGGTCAATGATTTTTATGCATTACGCGATTCAGCACTAGGCGGTCCCGTTCTGTGAGCTCATGTGTCCTACCACTTCACGGCTGAACCGTTGTTGTTCCAAGACATTTTAACTTCACAATAACAGCACTTACAGCTCTAGCAGGGCAGATATTTGACGAACTGACTTGTTGGAAAGGTGGCATCCTATGACGGTGCTATGTTGATAGTCACTGAGCTCTTCAGTAAGGTCATTCTACTGCCAATGTTTGTCTGTGGAGATTGATGGCTGTGTGCTCAATTCCACTCTTTTTAAGGGGTGTCCACATACTAGTTTGAGTCTCAGATGTCAAGGACTGCTGATACATAATCATACTTGTGGTCCTTCTCCTTGGCAAAGAAGTGCTCTGCCTTCAGAATCTAGATTGGAACAGGGACTGTGAGTAAATAGAGTTGTCGCTACAGTGCCTTCTGCCCTTGGGTATACTGTAGCCTACAGTTTGATACACGATACTGGGTGTGTGTAGGAGCCAGGAGTGTTGTTTATCAGGTCCTAGATCAGATTAAAGATAAGATATATTTGAGTGAACACATCAAGATCGCTCCAGTGGGATAAGGATGACATGTTGATGTGGTGCTGAACAGAGAATTAGGAATTGGATGAAGTTACCCCTAGAGGCTGATCTAGGGTCCATTTTTTGTTTCCCCTCATAACAGTTAGGGTTATAAATGGGGAAGGGGAAGCTGATTCTAAATCTGATGAATCACTCATCAAATACCTGGCAGGGGTGGATGTGTCCTCTCATTGGTTGAACATACAGCAGCAGCCTAGAAAGCAATAACATCAAGCTTAATATTGTTTAGCTGTTCTAACTTGCTTTGACAGACAAGTGACATCTATGCACAGTGACTCCATATAGAGCACATCAACGTGGACATACTTGACCTGGCTGCCTCTGAGGCAGGGAGCGGGTTAATCCATGTCATATGAGACTTGACCTGGCTGCATATGAGGCAGTGAGCGGGTTAAGCCAAGTCATATGAGACTTGACCTGGCTGCCTCTGAGGCAGGGAGCGGGTTAATCCATGTCATATGAGACTTGACCTGGCTGCCTCTGAGGCAGTGAGCGGGTTAAGCCAAGTCATATGAGACTTGACCTGGCTGCATATGAGGCAGTGAGTGGGCTATGCCATGTTATTTGAGACTTGACCTGGCTACCTCTGAGGCAGTGAGCGTGCTAAACCATGTCATATGAGACAAGAGAAGATGACTTAGTTTTACAATTAATATTTATTATTTATGATATTACTTGAAAAGAGTGTTTGAACAAGTGTGCAATTGATATTTCAGCTCTGTGTAGTTTAGAGATATGCCACTTATGTGTGAATGGAGGATTCTTAAATGAGAGGGTGTGTGTGCCCAATGGCACCCTATTCCCTATGTAGTGCACTATAGGGCTCTGGTGCACTATATAGGGAATAGGGAGTAATTTAGGAAGCGGGTTGGTTAAGGAGCGTGTTCAGGGCAGGCTAAGGTCCACAGAGTCCTGCTTAACCTCGATTTCTGACCGGCCCAACTTCCTAGCATATTAAATATTTCACAGTGTTCTCTTTAATAGTGGCATATGGTTTTAATGAAAATGCTTTCTGCATACATCAGATTTTTGGTAATTTGTGAAAAGTGTAAACAGCATGAATACTACATCATAACGAAGTCAGATTGCAGAAGAATGCAGGAAATTACAGCATGGCAAGTCAACCATAATCTTTAAAACGAGACCCTAGGCCTTTGAAAATTGTGGGAGGCAATGCAGATGTCTAGAGAGACTATGTTAATCATGTAAATAAGGGACTTTTGATGTGTTAAATCATCTGTTTCTTACAAGAGACTTTATATCTCTTCCATGAGACCCCAGAGAGGGAGTGTTCATTGTTTTGAAATTGGTCAGTGGAAAATCATCAAGACACAATAGTGTGCATAGACACACGTATGCACAAAGGCACATGCATGCACACGCACACGCACACACACACACACACACACACACACACACACACACACACACACACACACACACACACACACACACACACACACACACACACACACACACACACACACACACACACACACACATACACACAGTGGCAGCCTCTATCTACTCTCCTAGAGTTGGCAGCAGATCTAGAATGTACCAGATGTACTCTTGATGGCACAATATGGCATCTCTCCTGCCATAGCTTTGATACATGGTAGAAGTACCACTGGCCCAACAATGATTTATTCAGGACATTTGTACACGTTCTTGTTTTTCTTATGGTCACCATTAAAGCATAGACAACAATATCCCAGTAATGGAATTATTCTCGGACTTACTGCATAACCTTTACAAAAATGTATTTGAGAAAATGTCAATCCACTAAATCAGATTATGAATGATCTTATCCCACAAGGCATACTGTAAGGGAAGCTTATGCCCTCAGCCTGTAAGAGAAGCTTATGCCCTCAATCTGTAAGGGAAGCTTATGCCCTCAACCTGTAAGGGAAGCTTATGCCTTCAATCTGTAAGGGAAGCTTATGCCCTCAACCTGTAAGGGAAGCTTATGCCCTCAACCTGTAAGGGAAGCGTATGCCCTCAAACCTGTAAGAGAAGCTTATGCCCTCAACCTGTAAGGGAAGCGTATGCCCTCAACCTGTAAGGGAAGCTTATGCCCACAACCTGTAAGGGAAGCTTATGCCCTCAACCTGTAAGGGAAGCGTATGCCCTCAACCTGTAAGGGAAGCGTATGCCCTCAACCTGTAAGGGAAGCTTATGCCCGCAAACTGTAAGGGAAGCTTATGCCCTCAACCTGTAAGGGAAGCGTATGCCCTCAAACCTGTAAGAGAAGCTTATGCCCTCAACCTGTAAGGGAAGCGTATGCCCTCAACCTGTAAGGGAAGCTTATGCCCACAACCTGTAAGGGAAGCTTATGCCCTCAACCTGTAAGGGAAGCTTATGCCCTCAACCTGTAAGGGAAGCGTATGCCCTCAACCTGTAAGGGAAGCGTATGCCCTCAACCTGTAAGGGAAGCGTATGCCCTCAACCTGTAAGGGAAGCTTATGCCCTCAACATGTAAGGGAAGCTTATGCCCTCAACCTGTAAGGGAAGCGTATGCCCTCAACCTGTAAGGGAAGCGTATGCCCTCAACCTGTAAGGGAAGCTTATGCCCGCAAACTGTAAGGGAAGCTTATGCCCTCAACCTGTAAGGGAAGCGTATGCCCTCAAACCTGTAAGAGAAGCTTATGCCCTCAACCTGTAAGGGAAGCGTATGCCCTCAACCTGTAAGGGAAGCTTATGCCCACAACCTGTAAGGGAAGCTTATGCCCTCAACCTGTAAGGGAAGCTTATGCCCTCAACCTGTAAGGGAAGCGTATGCCCTCAACCTGTAAGGGAAGCGTATGCCCTCAACCTGTAAGGGAAGCGTATGCCCTCAACCTGTAAGGGAAGCTTATGCCCTCAACATGTAAGGGAAGCTTATGCCCTCAACCTGTAAGGGAAGCGTATGCCCTCAACCTGTAAGGGAAGCGTATGCCCTCAACCTGTAAGGGAAGCTTATGCCCGCAACCTGTAAGGGAAGCTTATGCCCTCAACCTGTAAGGGAAGCGTATGCCCTCAACCTGTAAGGGAAGCGTATGCCCTCAACCTGTAAGGGAAGCTTATGCCGTCAACCTGTAAGGGAAGCAAGCGTATGCCCTCAACCTGTAAGGGAAGCTTATGCCCTCAACCTGTAAGGGAAGCTTATGCCCTCAACCTGTAAGGGAAGCTTATGCCCTCAATACAGCTTGGTGATTTAGCTAATCAGAGTGTCTTTCATCCCAGTGATATCATTCTTTCTTTGCATGAAAAATGCCCCATTTACTGGTTACATTGTCAGGACCTAAATTCACTGTCTCACCTAATGAATAGCAAATTGATCTATGTAATTTTAATAGGGCTCCTATAAATGTCTCTGTGCCCAGTTTTAATTGTGCTTTCTCAGCTGAAAATGTATGTTTTAAATACAAAGGGAAGTCCTGTAATGCCTTGTAATGTACAGTGCCATCTACTGGTTTAAAAGCATACAGTCAAAACCTTGAGAAGAGCCTCTCGCTCTCTAGTAATATGCAGTATATCCCCATATATTAAAAAATAAAAATATATTTATGTATTGTATTGTCAAAAGTAAGTGTTTTTGACCTGTGGTTTACTTGAGTTTGAATTGGTCCATTGACCGATTTGTTGACTACAGGCACGGTTATCACATATCTATTGTCCCCATATGTTCAAATAAATGATAAGAACACATATGACTAAAAAGCTACGGTATGTCCAATCAACATGCTTTCAGCTTTTTCCCTTCCGAAGAGCATAGAAATAATCTTCCTGAACGGAAAAGCTTTTAAATGGCATATGTGTTTAACAAGTGAGGCAAATCTGTAAGTTACAATGAATCCATCTGCTTCGTACTTACAGTAGAGTAGTAAGGGAATGAAGCCATCTACAAGTCTTTAAGAACATCTCTGACATCACAATCATGGGCATTCATGGTGTTACTTAGATAGAACCCAAGGTGTGATTGACATGTCGTCACTGTTCTATCAATCCAGCATTATCAGGCATCTGTCGCGCGATGCAATGATGAGCTTTAATGCAACATGCTTTTATATGAAAACTGTGTAATCTATATAGATAATCAATGCACATACTATTTAAAATATAATTTTGATATACCTCCGAGACGTTTTTCAAAACGAACTGTCGCTTGGCAACAGCTAGATGAAATTGGTAGCACATCCATAGAGCACATCCATAGAGCTCATTAATAGCTCATTTCACATATCAAATATAACCTATTATTTCTAAACTAAACTATCAAATACTGTCAGTTTTAAAATATATATTGTTGCAGTTGATTGTTCCCAAAATAGATATAGAAATTGCGCTCAAGAACCTAATAACTTAACGAATATGTTAGGCAAGATTCTAATCTACAAACACTGGAAGTAGGCTATGCAATAACCTCAATCATATTTCTGCCCGAAGGGAAGCAATTATTTGTATAATTTCATTCTTACACTTTCTTTCTTTCTCTTCCACAGAACTACATCTAATGTATACCGGATATAGATCAGTTTCCTTATAAAGGTAATGACGAAATAAGGATAACAAATGCACATAGACTATTAAATGTGGAACCATAAAGGCCTGCACTCAGGTCATTATGGGTCTTCCAAGACCATGAATTTTCCATTAAAAGGCTTGAATGCCTTTTGACCTCAGTCAGATCTTTCATTGAGATGATAAGCTATTGCAAATTGTGAAAATATTTCACAAAAGATAATAAAAATATGTTGAATTTGATTAAAATATGAACAAAACAACGATGGATATTATTCCCCAGTGCTTATCATGCATTACATTACGCGCGCCTGTGGCATGGGAGTCGTCACTACGACTGACTGTTACTGTGGAAACCAACATTACCTTGTCATTTCTCGTAGAATCGAAGATTAACAATGATGTTATTATACAAACAAAAACAGCCTACTTTTCTATGTCTTTCCACAACAGATATGGTTTCACGAACTAAAATAAGCGCACACAAATTACGCATGCACCGTTTCAATGTAATTTAATATATCAATTGATAGTTTCGCTGTGTTTCTATTAATATCTTTGAAGGGGATGCAAATGATCTGCATTTTAAGTAAAGAGACTTGAAATGGGTTACAGTTGTTACTTACAACAATTGGTGACGGCAAAACTGTTCGCTACTTCCAGATTGTCAATATGGGGCGTCAATCTGAATTCGGGTGTGCTGAATTGAACCATTCCTATCCGAAATGCACTGTACTCCTGATCAGCACCCCTTGGAAAGAGTCCACCTGTAATAGAAACAATTGGACATCTCAATATACTTGTGCATAGACTATTCCAATATGTTGTATTGTTAATTTATTTTATATATTTTCATGACCACCTTTCATAATGCATTGGCACAATCACTAGCCTACTTGCTGGACCTATGTCCAATGATATATAATTTCAATTAACTTATTTGATTGATACATACCAATTTGTACACTTTGAGAGCCACCAAGCGCCAAACCCCATAAAACTGGTAGAAAGAAAACCGCTGAATTCATAAGCTTAGGCATTTCCACAACAAATGTGCCCACATCCACCCAAGAACGGAGATATTCCTTGTTTACACAATAATGGTCTATGTTAGATCCGACACATATTGAAGACTTGCTGTCAGGGAAAATTCACTGGTGACTATTTCTTCTGCAGGTGGTTTTTGTATAGAAAATTAGGGCTCTTGCTCCCTTTTTCCAGGTCCAACAGTGAAGGAATTGTATATTAACTGTCTCTTCCGCTCCTCTTTCTCGCGCTGTCCTCCTGCGAGTCGTCGACACCTCCTTTAACAATCAGGAACACTTCTAGTCTCTGCTCCGTGCGCTGGAGATCGTTTCAGCATCACGAACAAGCGACGAATGTTAATGAGATGCGTAAAGACACGAGAGGAGCCGAGCGCGCAATCCACTTCCTCGCGACGTCCAGGGCTCATTAGTGTTTGTACATGGTAGTTTGTTGAGCATATAATAGGATACTAAATATGTGGCCTTGACTTTTTAAACCTGCTAAGATTCATGGCAGACCATAAGGGCAATATCATCATCTCCAGGCGTCTTCGTGTTAAACAAGTCATTATTGAGGGGTTAGCCCTTCGCTGTATCACTCTGCACTAACAACTTAGCAAATACTAACATGAATTACATCTTGAATAAACCTATGTGTACCCTTCTGATAATCAGACTCACAGGCACTATAACATTACAGCATGTGGATAAGCAAACAAATGCCATGCCGGTTTGAGAGTGGCACCTTAGTTCATCCATGGGTAGTGGGTGCCATGCTCAAAAGCATGTAGCTGTGCCAGCTATTGACCAACGCCTGCTTCTTAGGCTTGAAACATTCATGCATTGTTGTCTATATCTCTGAGACATTTCAATTGCACTTGATGAACTTAACAAGATTATCTAGCTCATCCAAAAGAAAAACAATACTGTCGTTCACAGTATACCCAAAATATAAGGAATGAAAAATAAACTTGCACTGTTGGAAGAAAATGTCTAGTAAACCAATGTGGTCCTTCATCCAGATGTGTTCATATTTTTTTTTCAAGAGTGGTTGAATATCCTGAGTCCATCCCCATTTATGTAGTCCTAATTATCATGAGGTACTGTATACCTGTAACAGCATATACTTTTGTCATGTCAGACTCATTGTAACATAGGCCTACTGCTTTCTCATCATCGCAATTGTCAGCTTGTACAGGCAGACATTTAGAGGCAGTTCATTTGTAGCTCGTCAAGGCCATCTTGTCAAGTGTGGGTGTTTGTGTACATACGTGTATATATGCGTGTGTGGGTGTGGGTGTGCGTACGTGCGTGCATGTATTTGTGATCAGCTAATTATTATTCTTTTGTTTACTCAACTTTTCGGTTACATTTTTACCTGAATTTAAAATGTTTAGTTGGGCCCACACTTAGCATAAAATCAGTCAACATAAAATTATGTGTTTGCTCAACTTGTCTTATATGTTCATTTAACTATAAATTATTATTTGGGCATCTTAACTAAAAAAGTCGGTGCAACTGGTTACGCACATTCACAGTGCTTACAATGTTTTCAATTTACATATTTGACACAGGTTGACAGACATGATTACATTGTGCATGTTAATTTATACAGTAATTATAATTCAACATGTTCTCACCTGGGATTTAAACTCACAACCTTTTGGTTCACAGCATTCTGATTTTCCTGCTATGCCACAATGTCTGTCATTTATCAGTTCATCTGACTATTCTCAACTCATTAATTTGGCAGAAAAAGTTCAGCAATTGTAGGGTTTTTCTGTGTAGTTGTCTAAAGTTGATGGGGCATGTTACTCTGTTTTCATGTTACTTTTTAATCACTGTAATAAATACAATAGTTTTACTATTGTGTACTTTTAACAGAGCTGAGATTGTGTGCAAATCATAATAATAATGAGGACATAATAAAAATAATGAGGACATAATAATAATAATGAGGACATAATAAAAATAATGAGGACATAATAATAATGACTGCATAATTGAACATGCACAATGTAATCAATCAATGTAATCAATCAATGTAATCAATCAATGTAATCAATCAATGTAATCAATCAATGTAATCAATCAATGTAATCAATCAATGTAATCAATCAATGTAATCAATCAATGTAATCAATCAATGTAATCAATCAATGTAATCATATGTGTAAAATATGCACAATTTCTGTTAAAAGCACTGTGTGTGTAACCAGTTCCACAGCCTTTTTGAGTTAAGACGCCACCATAATACTTTCTAGTTGAATGAACATAAGACATGTTGAGCAAACACATAATTTTATATTGACTGAATTTTAAAAAAAAGTTTTCTAAATTTGAAGCTATGTTTGGGCTAACTAAAAATGTTAAGTTTAGGTAAACTTAAAAAGCCTGTGGGAACCAGTTACTTAATCATAATTAGTGTTTGTGTGTGTCTCCCTCCACTCCCATCTCGCTGGAGTTAAACATCAAATGAATGCACTCTTTACCTTTGATCTAAGGCTTGTTTTCCACTATTCCTTGTTTTCCACTATTTCATGTTTTCCACTATTCCATCTATTCCACTCTTCCTTGTTTTCCACTATTCCACGTCAACCTCTATTCCATGTCGTCCTCTATTCCATGTCGTCCTCTATTCCATGTCGTCCTCTATTCCATATGTTCCACTATTCCATATGTTCCACTATTCCATGTTTTCCACATAGCTTTCAGCACCATGAACAGCGGTAAAATGAGGCTGATTCACAGGCTGTATCACATCCGGCCGTGATTAGGAGTCCCATAGGGCGGTGCACAATTGGCCCAGCGTCGTCCGGGTTTGGCCGAGGTAGGCCGTCATTGTAAATAAGAATTTGTTCTTAATTGACTTGCCTAGTTAAATAAACAAAAAACAAAAACATAATTATATATATATATATATATATATATATATTTGCTCATATTTTTCAGCACCATGGACAGCAGTGAAATTATATTCTCTCAAAGATTTTAGCACCTTTGACAGTGGTGAAACTATATTCTCTCATAGCTTTCAGCACCATGGACAGTGTTGAAGTTATATTCTCTCATAGCTTTCAGCACCATGGACAGTGGTGAAACAATAACTGCTTGTCCTTGCTGGGGGTTGACATATCTATGGGTGTCTATGATGTGTACAGTATGCGTGCACATCTGTGTTTATAGGGTTAAGTAGTGTTCCTTTTTGACTACATTAAATCTATTTAATCACCGACAGCTGGTGATGCCTTCCACATAACTGAATAAGATATAATTTTGGTTCACACATACAATGTAGGTAGCAGTAAAGATGCTGTTTTATTACGTTGAATCTTTTAATAAAACATGATCTAATTAGAGACGTGAATAAGTTTAAATTCCAGTCAGTCTTTACTAAAAACTATAAACCAGAAATGTCAGATTAGGTTTTGCTCTGTAAACTGTGTTGTGATTCAAGCCAAACCCCAACATTTTTAATCTTGATACAAAGACCCTATTACCACCCACACATATGTTGCTGCCAAGTGTAACTGTCAAGTTAACATCAAGTAAGTCATTGGCCTTTGACACATTTTTTTTATCAGCTTTGAGTTGAAGTAAGAAGTTTACAAACACTGAGGTTGGAGTCAATAAAACTCATTTTTCAAACACTCCCCAAATGTATTATTAACAAACTATAGTTTTGGCAAGTCTGTTAGGACATCTACTTTGTGCATGACACAAGTAATTTTCCAAAAATTGTTTACAGACAGATTATTTCACTTATAACTCATTGTATCACAATTCCAGTTGTTCAGAAGTTTACATACACCAAGTTGACTGTGCCTTTAAAAATCTTGGGAAATTCCAGAAAATGATGTCATGGCTTTGAAGCTTCTGATAGGCTAATTGACATAATTTGAGTCAATTGGAGGTGTACCTGTGGATGTATTTCAAGACCTACCTTAAAACCCAGTGCGTCTTTGCTTGACATAATGGGAAAATCAAAAGAAATCATCCAAATTGTAGACGTCCACAAGTCTGGTTCATCCTTGGGAACAATTCCCAAACGCCTGAAGTTTTTTAAAATTTATTTTTATTTTACCTTTATTTTACTAGGCAAGTCAGTTAAGAACAAATTCTTATTTTCAACTGTTAGAACTGTTTGGCTATAATGACCATTGTTATGTTTGGAGGAAAAAGGTGGGAGGCTTGCAAGCCGAAGAACACCATCCCAACTGTGAAGCACGGGGGTGGCAGCATCATGTTGTGGGGGTGCTTTGCTGCAGGTGGGACTGGTGCACTTCACAAAATAGATGGCATCATGAGGCTGGAAAATTATGTGGATATATTGAAGCAACATCTCAAGACATCAGTCAGGAAATTAAAGCTTGGTCGCAAATGGGTCTTCCAAATAGACAATGACCCCAAGCATACTTCCAAAGTTGTGGTAAAATAGCTTAAGGACAACAAAGTCAAGGTATTGGAGTGGCCATCACAAAGCCCTAACCTCAATCATGTTGAAAATGTGTGGGCAGAACTGAAAAAGCCTGTGCGAGCAAGGAGGCCTACAAACCTGATTCACTTACACCAGCTCTGTCAGGGGGAATGGGCCACAATTCACCCAACTTATTGTGGGAAGCTTGTGGAAGGCTACCTGAAACGTTTTACCCAAGTTGAACAATTTAATTAAAGGCAATGCTACCAAATACTAATTGAGTTTATGTAAACGTCTGACCCACTGGGAATGTGATGAAAGAAATAAAAGCTGAAATAAATCATTCTCTCTACTATTATTCTGGCAATTCACATTCTTAAAATAAAGTGGTGATCCTAACTGGGGCAGCAGAGTAGCCTAGTGGTTAGAGCGTTGGATTAGCAACCGAAAGGTTGCAAGTTCATATTCCTGAGCTGACAAGGTACAAATCTGTGAAAAACTGAGTTTAAATGCATTTGGCTAAGGTGTATGTAAACTTCTGACTTCAAGTATATGACAGTAATGTGTTCTTCATTTGTTGGAGGGGATTTTGCTACAGAAGGAGCATGGAGTTAGCTCAAACCAGCAGTATCAACCCAAAGCTAAATGGTATTTGGACCATAGCTCAAAACAGTAGTATCAACCCAGAACACCATGGTGTTAGGACTATAACCAGTAGTATCAACCCAGAGCAGGACCATAGTTCAAACCAGCAGTATCAACCCAGAGCAGCATGGTGTTAGGACCATAGCTTAAACCGGCAGTATCAACCCAGAGCAGCATGGTGTTAGGACCATAGCTCAAACCAGCAGTATCAACCCAGAGCATCATGGTGTTAGGACCATAGCTCAAACCAGCAGTGTCAACCCAGAGCAGCATGGTGTTAGGACCATAGCTCAAACCAGCAGTATCAACCCAGAGCAACATGGTGTTAGGACCATAGCTCAAACCAGCAGTATCAACCCAGAGCAGCATGGTGTTAGGACCATAGCTCAAACCAGCAGTATCAACCCAGAGCAACATGGTGTTAGGACCATAGCTCAAACCAGCAGTATCAACCCAGAGCAGCATGGTGTTAGGACCATAGCTCAAACCAGCAGTGTCAACCCAGAGCAGGACCATAGCTCAAAGCAGCAGTATCAACCCAGAGCAGCATGGTGTTAGGACCATAGCTCAAACCAGCAGTACAAACCCAGAGCAGCATGGAATTAGGACCATAGCTCAAACCAGCAGTACAAACCCAGAGCAGCAATAGTACAGCACAGTGGGAAATAGCTACAGTACACATAAGTGACTGATAGCTACACATCAGGGGGAGAAAAATGCATCATGAACACACCACTAACTCATGCTACCTCAGTCAACCCAGGGCACTGGGTTGTTATTGTACCAGTCACTGAGCCTGGGATGTTGGATGCCACTCTCTCTCTTGTAAATATTCATAGCTTTCTGCTCTAATTGTCTGGTTGTCAACCAGATATCTATATGTATCTGTGCAGAAGAGCAACAACTGGCAGTGTATAATTGGTGAATGGGAGTCAGGGAGAGAAAGTTGGGCTCTCTGAATATTGTCGGTCCCATTCGATGCCAGACACATGGATCTATAAGGAATCTGTCTGGGCATTGACCTCTTGGGCTTCTCCCATCTTCTTTGATATGTTGGTTTGTTTAGGAGCTTACCACTGGAATATACAATTTGTAAGTCGCTCTGGATAAGAGCGTCTGCTAAATGACTTAAATGTAAATGTAAATGTAATATACCGTATTGTATCCAGAGGTAGTTCAATGAGATTACACTCAAAAGTGAGGGGTAGAATAGCTTTATGAATTAATTGACATTATAACAAGGTTCATGGTCTAAGGCACTGCGTCTCGGTGCTAGAGGCGTCACTACAGACCTTGGTTCAATTCCGGGCTCTATCACAACTGCCCGTGATTGGGTGTCCCAATGGACGGCGCACAATTGGCCCAGTGTTGTCTGGGTTTGGCCGAGGTAGGCCGTCATTGCAAATAAGAATTTGTTCTTAACTGACTTTCCTAGGTAAGTAAAGGTTAAATAAACATATAAAATAGGCTTACACATACAACTTCAGCTGAATTGACCTAAAACAAGAGGGGCTAGAACAGACGTGGCAAACACAGGATCCAATCTGGCCCGTAAATTTAAAAAATAACCTCAAAAATATGGGAAAACAAACTGAATATACTTTCAAATGACTTCAACCAAATCAAAACTGTATAAATTATAATGCACCTTTATTCATACAGGTTCTTCACTGTGTCCAGCTCCCTAATAATCAAAGAAATGAAAGCTAGACAGTCAGGGAGAATTCAGGACAATTTTTTGGCACATTTTGACAGCACGGAAATATAACCAATTTTCTGTGCGGCCCTCCGGAGCTAGTTGAAAATCAAATGTGTCCACCGGGGAAAAATGGGTTTGACATCCCCTGGACTCGAGTGATCGTTGACTGACAGTTCATTCAACTTGTGTTGACAGGGGGACTAGACACAATGCAGAAGTGATAACTATCTTTGCAAATTAGTTATACTGAGACAATTGGTAATGGGGGATTATGCAATAAAAACATACACTATCTGTTGCAATGCTACACAATGGTACATGGCTGTACAGTAGCTGGGGTGAATTGAGCTTCTGTAGCGGTTCATTTCATATCAAGTGTTCCTACTCCCTCGGGCTCACGGCTTCGTGATGCTATTATATGAATGAGCACAAGAACTTGCACAAGAGCATAGAGAGTAGAGGAGACTGCTTGAAGCAGAAAGCAAGATAAGCTCTTACTGACTGAGAAAGGAATAGGCAAAAGCGATCTGAGAAGAATTGGGGTACACTGCCGACCTAAGACTCACCAAGTTTGTGAAATTATACCCCTTTTGTGAGGAACTTGATTTTGAGGATCAACCTGGAATTCAGGGACATTTGTAACCCTGAGTAATAACTTCATAGAACAAACTGAAATATTTGCATATTCAAGGCTGAGTCACTGACAAACCATGGATGCCGGAAAGATAATGATTCCTGAACAACTTTAGAGGATATACAAATTCCATTCAAATTAAGCTTCTTGGGGAATTTAGTCCACCGCCACCTTATCAATTGATAGTGGAGCTGTGAGGACTAATGGCAGTCGCTGATGCCTCAATGACTGAAAGGTTCCTTGAGCAATATACTGAATACAGCAAGGTGGGGGCATGAATGCACAGAAAGGCACATGAGCCGAAAAAAATTATAGGCCAAGCATATATTACAAACAGTGAAAATTCCCACGAGCCAACCTACCATGGATCAGCAGCAAGGTCAGGAAGAGTGCTGAGATTGGCAACTCACTCTGACTCAGTAGTTTACATAAAATATGTGTGTGAAAGTCTATACTACATTAGAATAGGTCATAGACAGTCTATTGTGTGACCTCGTATTACACTGATACCTAATGGTCTCTGTGGATCTACTGTAAAGCATCACACAATAGATATTATGCAATACTGTATGGTTTCTAATGCTATGCGCTGTGCTTGGAATATTAATTGCCCTCAAGCATACAGATTAGAGATAGCTAAACTATAACACACTCAGAATATTTACATATGTATAAGATATTATAATTGTCCTATCATTTTTCACAGTAAAAAAGTGTGGAAACGATTGTAAGGGCCTTAACTAAGAGAAGAGCCCTGAGACTAATTAAGGGAGTGTAAATGTCTGAGGCTGGAGACTGTTTATTAATTACATGTTTAATAGCCCTTCCAGCTTTCTAGATGGCTCTTCCATTTCTCTCTTTCTGTGAGACTCCACAAATTTGTCATGATTTTTTGTGCGCTGTCTTCCTCTCCTTCACGCTCTCACACTTCCTCTCTCCCTTTCTCTCTCTCACACTTCCTCTCTCCCGTTCTCTCTCTCTCACACACACACACACTCTCCTTCCTTCTAACTTCATCAAGCCCTTCCTTTCTTCTCTCTCAGGTCTGAGCAGAACTAACTTGTTCACTCCTGGCAACCGAGCCAGGAGTCATGGAAAGTTTGGCAATTGGTTCAGTCTGCTCAGCCCAAGCCCTGCGTTGAGACACCCACGACCCCATTCCTTTACAGGAAGTCCCAGTCACCACACTTCCCAAGTCCCATACCTCCTCATGCCATGCCGTACTACAGTCACCAAGGCCACAGCCATCAAGAGCGTGGACATTTTTAAATGACTCGAAAATGGATTCCCTAAGTTATTTAGCAGGTACATATAATAAAGAAAGTAATCAATTACAATGAACATAATCTCAAGAGACCTTCATTTTATTTGCATTTCATTAACCAAAACCCACACCGTACTCAAATTCAGACTAAGGTACAGTAATATGTGAGTTAACTTTGTTATCGAATACAACAGCAATTTTGAGGCTGTTAAACACATAGAGATGCATTGATCATTAAATCAAATCAAATTTTATTCAATACATGCTTCGTAAAAAACAACAAGTGTAGACTAACAGTGAAATGTTTACTAACGGGCCCTTCCCAACAATGTAGAGAGAAAAATAGAAAAAATTATAGAAAGATAATTACAAGGAATAAAGGCACAATGAGTAACAATAATATATATAGGCTATATACACCGCGTACCAATACCGAGTCGATGTCCAGGGGTACGAGGTAACGGAGGTAGACATGTACATATAGGTAGGTATAAAGTGACTAGGTAACAGGATAGATAATACATAGTAACATCAGCTTATGGGATGAGTCAAAATAATTTGTGCAAAAAGGGTCAATGCAAATAGTCAGAGTAGCTATTGGTCAATAACACTTAACAAAAATATAACATGTTTCATGAGCTGAAATGAAATATCCTAGAAATGTTCCATATGCACAAAAAGCTGACCTTATTTCTCTCAAATGCTTTGCACAAATTTGAATACATCCCTGTTAGTGAGTATTTCCCCTTTGCCAATATAATCCATCCACCTGACAGGTGTGGCATATCAAGAAGCTGATTAAAACCCCCCAGAGTCGATGTCTGCAGGCCCGCGGAAATCTAATTAGGATACGCATTGGATATGTCTCAATCCACCACATCCGCCAATGTCGCACTTCCGCATCTGCGGTGAAAGGAGACAGAGTTAGAACGTTTTTTGTTCGACCATGAGACATCCCGAAAATCGGTCTTGTCAAAAAACCGTCTTTAGCATCCGAATGGTTTGACCTACAAAACATTACCCCTCTATGGAACGATGAAACTCTCATGAACACGATGGTGTTCTCCATTTTGCGCTACGACCCCCACCACCGTTTGCAGCGTCCGAAAAGTTTGGGCTACACACTAATATGACCCAATGCACTCTGTACTCGTCTGAAGGTCCCGGTACCAGTTAAAAAACATTTATGGAAGTATACATGGAGATAGTTTAGTGCCTAAAAAATACGTTAAATAAATGTTTTTTTTTTTAAATAAAAGGTTTCCTGATTTTTTGGGAGGGGGACTATCTGTAATTCCATGTAGTGAATCTGTTATTCAATGCGTTTGAATGGGCTAATTGCAGTAACCCCCCCCCCCCATCAAATATTCTGGGGATTAAAAAAAAAATCTAACAGCCAAATGGTCCTCGGTACGACTTTCTTTAAACAATTCCATATAGCTTAGTAGAACCCCACCCTCCCCCTGCTTAGAAAGGGCTTGGTTTTAAACAGCATGATCATTACATAGATCCACCTTATGCGGGAGACAATAAAAGGCCACTCTAAATTATGCAGTTTTGTCACACAACACAATGCCACAGAAGCCTCAAGTTTTGAGGGACCATGCAATTGGCATGCTGACTGCAGGAATGTCCACCAGAGCTGTTGCCAGAGAATTGAATGTTCATTTCTTTACAAATGTTGTCTTAGAAACTTTGTAAGTATGTCCAACCGGCTTTACATCCGCAGACCACGTGAATGGCGTCGTGTGGGCGAGCGGTTTGCTGATGTCAACGTTGTAAACAGAGTGCCCCATGGTGGTGGTGGGGTTATGGTATGGGCAGGCATAAGATACTGACAACAAACACAATTGCATTTTATCAATAGCAATTTGAATGCACAGAGATACCGTGACAAAATCCTGAGGCCCATTGTCGTGCCATTCACCCAACGCCATCACTTCATGTTTCAGCATGATAATACACAGCCTCATGTCGCAAGGATCTGTACACAATTCCTGGAAGCTGAAAATGTCCCAGTTCTTCCATGGCCTTCAAACTCACCAGACATTTCACCCATTGAGAATGTTTGGGATGTTTTGGATCGACATATACAACAGTGTGTTCCAGTTCCTGCCAGTATATCCAGCAACTTCACACATTGAAGAGGAATGGGAAAACATTCCACAGGCCAAAATCAGCAGCCTGATCAACTCTATGTGAAGGACGTGTCGCACTGCATTAGGCAAATGGTGGTCACACCAGATAGTGACTGGTTTTCTGATCCACAACCCTACCTTTTTTCGAAGGTATCTGTGACCAACAGATGCATATCTGTATTCCCAATCATGTGAAATCCATAGATTATTGCCAATTTATTTATTTCAATAGACTGATATCCTTATATGAACTGTAATTCATGTGGACACCCGTTGAAATTAGTGGATTCGGCTATTTCAGCCACACCCTTTGCTGGTAGGAGTATGAAATCGAGTCCACAGCCATGCAATCTCCATAGACATACATTGGCAGTAGAATGTCCTTACTGAAGAGCTCAGTGACTTTCAACGTGGTACCATCATAGGATGCCACCTTTCCAACAAGTTAGTTAGTCAAATTTCTGCCCTGTTAGAGCAGCCCCGGTCAAATGTAAATGCTGTTTTTGTGAAGCGGAAATGTCTAGGAACAACAATGGCCCAAAGTGGTAGGCCACACAAGCTCACAGAACTGGGATCGCCGAGTGCTGAAGCACGTAGCGCATAAAAATCATCTGTCCTCAGTTGCAACACTAACGACTGAGTTCCAAACTGCCTCTGGTAGCAACGTCACCACAAGAACTGTTCGTCGGGAGCTTCATGAAATGGTTTTCCATGGCCGAGCAGCCACACACAGGCCTAAGATCAACATGCATAATGCCAAGCGTCGTCTGGAGTGGTGTAAAGCTCGCCTCCATTGGACTCTGGAGCAGTGGAAACGTGTTCTCTGGAGTGATGAATCACGCATAACCATCTGGCAGTCCGACGGACCAATCTGGCTTTGGTGGATGTCAGGAGAATGCAACCTGCCCCTATGCATAGTCCCAACTGTAAAGTTTGGTGGATGAGAAATAATGGTATGGGGCTGTTTTTCATATTTCCTTAGTTCCAGTGAAGGGAAATCTTAATGCTACAGCATACAATGACATTATAGGCCATTCTATGCTTCCAACTTTGTGGCAAAAGTTTGGAGAAGGCCCTTTCCTGTTTCAGCATGACAATGCCCCTGTGCACAAAGCGAGGTCCATACAGAAATTATTTGTTGACATTTTGTGGAATAACTTGACTGGCCTGCACAGAGCCCTGATACTTCCTCTTCTAGGTTTTCTTGTAAGCAGGAATCAGGAGGATAGAGTTATGGTCAGATTTGCCAAATGGAAGGTGAGGGAAAGCTTTGTATGCATGTCTGTGTGTGGAGTAAAGGGGATCTAGAGTTTTTTCCCCTCTGGTTGCACAGGTGAAATTAAGTAAAACAGATTTCAGCTTCCCTGCATTATAATCACTAGGAGCACCGCCTCTGGATGAGCATGTTCTTGTTTGCTTGTGGACCTATACAGCTCGTTGAGTGCGGTCTTAGTGCTAGCATCGGTTTGTGGTGGTAAATAGACAGCTATGAAACATATAGATGAAAGTTCTTGGCAAATAGTATGGTCTACAGCTTATCATGAGGTATTCCAACTCAGGCGAGCAGAACCTTGAGACTTCCCTAATATTAGACACTGCGCACCAGCTGTTGTTAACAAAGAGACACACACCCCCTCTCCTGAGCTTCCCCGACACTGCCATTCTGTCTTGCCAATGAATTGAAAACCAGCTAGAGAAACACAGAATAGGATAGTCTCGAACGGAGGTCATCCAGTTTATTCTCCAACACCCACATTCCATAACCTGGAATCTGTAGGGTTAAGCGGGGTGATCACGGACCGCATCTAGTGTAGCTCATATTTTAACTAATCAGCTCTAACTGTCACTCAGGTCTGTTGGTTATCTGTGTCCCCCATGTGGAAGGGGGGTTGGGGAGGTTGACTCATGTCTGTTGTTTACCTGTGTGTCCAATGGGGGGAGGTTGTCCTCCTGTGAAAGGTCAGGTTAGATTAGAAGCCAGTCTGTGTGATATAGGTTACAGAGCTATGTTAGCTGCAGGGGGGCTGGTGGAGGGTGGGGGTGGTGCAGATACAGTGTTATCCCGGTTATGTCAGTGATGAGAGAGGATGAGTCATGAGCAGCATAGATACTCACTTTCTTCATCTCAGATGCCATTGACTATCATAGCATTGCTTTTAGAATAGGACAAATCAAGACAAGTGTTTGCCTCGTAATGCCGTCTCTATGGGAACAAGGCATCTGACTGACCCAAAATAACAACCTAGATTGCATGTTGATTTTGTAATGTGACATGTTTAAAAAGACAGGAAGCTGGTAGCAAGTTTATAGCACCATGTTTTAAAGGAATAAGGCAAAGATACCAGACACACAAGGTGATCAAAAAGTTTATTTGAGAACCAAGATGCCACATACCCATGGTTATTTTACATGTGATGCTGTGGTATTTGACTTCATATTCCCCCAGGTTCACTTGTTTATTTTCTGTTCCGAAGGAACCTTATCTCCTCCAGCCATTTAAATTAAAGGCAGAAATAGAAACAACCTCTAGTGGGCACTGCAGAGCTCAATCTAATTCTCCCAGGCTTTCAAAATATGGTTAAAGGGGACATCCATGAGAGAAAATTCCATGGAAACCAGTCTATATTGTAGGCAAACTGATAGATTTTGGGGAAAATCAATTTAACCAACACATTTTTGCCCTAAAAACAGTGCATTTCCTGAGTGATATTAGTATATTTAATGAGAGATTATTTTAACCACTAATTTGTCTTTCTCGTTAAACTCACACGTTGTTATTGTTATGTGTTCGTCTCACCAACTGGCATGTGTATTCATTCCAGAAACATTAGTTGGCGAGATTGGTTGCCCTGAGTAACCGCTGAAATCTTCCCTCTGTAATTCCTGTAACCATGACAGCAACAGCAAATAAGTCAAGATGGTCCTTATTTGCTTGATGAATAAGGATATATTCATAACATTTTATTTAAATTCATCTATAGTCTAACCCCACATGTAATATAACCACTGAAATTGCATTTTCTTCTGTACTTTCCATCCTCAACAAACCTGACCAGATCTCCTTCTGCGTCTGCTTCATTTATATGGGCCATTTGTCATGACATGAGGTCAGCATCTATCTTGGTTCATTAGGTCGGAGACAAATCTCATATTGAGGAGGCTCGCAACAAAACTCAGAGGTCAATATCCAAACGCAATTCCAGTGCATAATTATTGATGGCCAATTGGGAGATTAGGAGATGGTCAAGCCTCTCATGGAGGAAATAGCTGTGTGCCATGCTTAATATGCAGGTTGCATGTTGGGAAAATACAGGTCAGCCAATGGGAAAGGAGGAACCCAGTGGGCATACGTCGTGATAAAGACGTCTTTTACTGGTTGAAATCTGGTCGGGACGTCTTATAACTAGATCACAACCAGATTAAGACGTTTTATCAATTCATTAACACCAATCTATACAAACGTTAGCTAGTTTTAAGTAGCTAACGTTAGTCCTCTGGCTAATCCTCCATGGACATGGTATGTTTTCATTTTTACCTGTTGTAACCATTGGTTGTAGCTAACGTTAGGGCATTTTAATATCTGTTTAGTTGACAGTAAATGAGTGTGTGTGTCTGCATGTGACTGTGTGTGAGAGAGAGAGGGAGAGATGAAGAGAGAACCTTGTCATGCTAGCTGTGTGTAGGTGTGTGTTCTGTGTGAGAAAGAGAGGGGGAGGGTGAGAGATTACGAATAACTTATAGAAAAGATTGTAATCATGTAACATTGTGTCATGCTAGCCGAGAGAGAGAGAGAGAGAGAGAGAGAGAGAGAGAGAGAGAGAGAGAGAGAGAGAGAGAGAGAGAGAGAGAGAGAGAGAGAGAGAGAGAGAGAGAGAGATGAACATTACAACTCTCAACTGCCTTTTTCAATTTCTGAATCTTCTAGCTTGGATGGGAGGAGGGAACAAGGGGAAGTTATCCAGTCTGCCGACCAAGAAATGTAAATAGCCTATGCTTTTCTGTTTCTCTCCATCTGTCTGCCTGACGGCAAGATTGCTGAGGGACAGCATAGTTAATGTACTGGCTAGGCTAACTGTGAAGATCTTAGGTAATGATTAATCATGATTCGACAGTTCCTGAAACATATAAGTGACCTGATGCATGGCCTCTACAGCAGTGCTTGGCCAGCCACTCAGTTACGAATGACTTATTCAGCCACATTCCAGGGAGAGAGCAGAACCACCCCTCATTCAATCCATAGTTACTGAAGGTAAGTTTTGTGTGCAATTATTTATTTTTTCTGTTTGATACTGTTCAACGTGTATTGATTTCTACTAACCAGCTTTGTAAGAACTAGGTTTTGTACTAGCTGTGCTGGGATCAATAATGTTTTTTTCTCTGCATCAGGTCTCACTGAGACGTGATTCCTCAAGAGACATGCAATTGAATTTACCACAGGTGGACTCTAATCACATTGTAGAAACATCTCAAGGATGATCAATGGAAATAGGATGCACTTTAGCTCAATTTCGAGTCTCATAGCAAAGGGTCTGAATGCTTATGTAAGTAAGGAATAAAATAAAATAAAAATGTGACTACATTTGCAAAAAAATAAAAAAAATGTTTATTTTTTCATTATGTGGTATTGTATGTAGATTGATGAGGGGGGAACTATTTAATTCACTTCAGAATAAGGCTGTAATATAACAAAATGTGGAAAATGTCTGAATACTTTCTGTATACACTGTACAGTATATGAAAAAAAAGTTGCTCTTTTTTGAAGACATCTCTGAGCTATAACTGCCACAAACTGCTTTAACTAGTACCATGGAAATATTTTTAGCCAGCTGAGTCAACAAACTTTCTTCAGGAAAGTCCTCTAAAATGTTATTTTAAAATCTCAAATGTATAAGTTGTAATGTGTTGATTCTCTTCACTGCAGATCTGCCCCATCACACCAGTATTCAAGAGGGCCCTGTGCTCAAGATCTGACCCATCACACCACTCTTCAAGAGGGCCACTATGCTCCAGATCTGACCCATCACACCACTCTTCAAGAGGGCCACTATGCTCCAGATCTGACCCATCACACCACTCTTCAAGAGGGCCACTACGTTCTAGATCTGACCCATCACACCAGTCTTCTAGAGGGCCACTATGCTCCAGATCTGACCCATCACACCACTCTTCAAGAGGGCCACTACGTTCTAGATCTGACCCATCACACCAATCTTCAAGAGGGCCACTATGCTCCAGATCTGACCCATCACACCACTCTTCAAGAGGGCCACTATGCTCCAGATCTGACCCATCACACCACTCTTCAAGAGGGCCACTATGCTCCAGGTCTGACACATCACACCACTTTTCAATATGGCCACTATGATCTATCACAAATGTGACTGTTTTTACGAGGGAAAGTTAACCTTTTGATACCATGTGAATAATTTAGGGGAAGGGGTTTATTTTTATGATATCTGGCAAAAGTTTATTTTAATGAGCAATGGGTACATAACATTTGTTTAATCTCACATTCTTTAGTCATTGTGGTAAATCTGTGATAAATGTGTGTAGAGACAGACAGATTTAGACAACAACAAATAATATCACAAATACATCGTTGAGTGAGTCATATAAACATTTATTTAGTTTGTAAATTGTAAACTTGCAAATCACATATACATGGTCAGTTTGTTAACCCATTTACACATGAAATATGGTGCTGAACAAGTGATATGTGAGAGATTGTCAAAAGGTACAATTCTCGTAGTGGCAATGTCATATAACCAACTGAACAACGACACCGTTTTTTATATATCAACTGTAGTCTTGGAGAGAGAAAATAATATGATCATATTAAAGGTAATATTTAGTATTTAATATTAGAGTTCGCCTAATTTTAGTTTATGTGACAAAACAAGCAATGCATCGTGTAGAGAACCATTGTACCATTCAAACCGCTGTGAAATATATTTTCAAAATCCCAAAATATAGCATTTTCAGCTGTTTGAAGCTGGTGTACAAAACCAAATAGACACAAAAACGAAATTTAAGAACGGGAAGCATAGAAATAGCGCACATCTTCCACTTCTTAGACTTGCTTTCAATGAGAATTACAGATCTTTAACTCACTTTTCTACGTGAACTTGGTCAGGTCGCCCAAAAAATTACATATTATAGCTTTAATAAACATTCATAGATATAATATACTGCATTTATATTCATATAAGCAATTTTTAACATGCAATTGTAAACTTTGTGCCGATGCCATCTTATCAATCTTGCGAGCAAGTTCCTGCTCTTAGCGACAAAAAGCACCTGGCTATGTACACTAATATTTTTGATTAATTCTTTCTTTAATCTATTTTTAGGGTTGTTTTCAAATTTGAAATGAGGTACCCTGGTGCGGTTCTCAAGAGCGTTTGAGAGACTTCGACATAATACGTTTTGGTTTCACAATGCAATTTCTTTTTTTAGATGGGAGACCAATGTACAATTATTTGTACTGTGTCTTATGATTTCTTTTAACTAAGTACTACAACAGTATTATTTTTCCATAAATTCTTAATATTTTTTATTCTTTATTGATTTTCAAATTGTCAAATAATTTATATCATTCATCTCACAAATTACACCTATGATGGATGTTCGCTCTTCCGAGTGCCAATAATTATGAATTCATGGATGATATAATTGTTCTAGTGCCAATAATCATAGTTAATAATATATAGATTAATATAAACAGATCAACAAATCAATAACTTGAAAAATTAAGAAAGAATGGATCAAAATACGAGATGATCACAAGCAAAGATGTGGTCTACTAGCCAAGCTGGCCCAAAACCCTTCAATTCCATCCCTGATCACAAGTACACGGACCAATAGATGACGTTGAAGAAGAGGAAGGAGAAGGGGAAGAGGGCTCGGGCATAGAGGTCGACCCGCTTGGCAGCTGAGGGGATGATGGGCTTGGGCGGCGGCGGTTTCTTGGCCTTGGCCTGGCTTTTGCTCAGGCCGTGGGGCAAGGTAATGGGCTTCCCGTAGCAGTCAAAGTTTGAGAGCTCAAAGTCCCGCGGCAGTGAGCCAACAATGCTGAAGTCGTTGGTGCGCAGGTCCGATTTGGAGGTGCACACCTTTTTGCACCGGATCTCTGCCCCCTGGAAAAGGGAAAGGTGGTAAACATAACTTTGTGGATGGGGAAGTGGTCTTTTTGCTATCAGAGTACCCACCACACAATCACACCACACACACACAATCACAGAAGGCTGGGGAGAGCACAGGGTCAGGAGAAAAGCAGTGCCCCTTGAGCAGGTTAGGGGTCAAGTGCCTCACCTGGTGGTGAGGTAGTGATGGGAGCCATTGAAAACATTGCATTAGTCCCACTACTCCAAACATTCCCATCCAGTCACTCTCCAGCTCTCTGACTTTCTCTCAGCTAATGGCATCATACATCTCGGCAACCCATGAACTAGGCGTCAGCTAGAGCTCTAATCACATCCCATGTCATCCTCCTCCCTTACTGCCAACCGCCAACGCTGAGCAGTAGTGGCCAGAGCCAGAGAGCAATGTCGTCATTCCAATCAAGTAATGCCTTCATTTGTGTGACATTCTGACATAAATTAATTTATGATTGTGCTTTGCCATCCCTTTTAGGACCGTTTGGTGTAGTTTCAGTCAGCTAAGTTCTATGGTTCTAGCGTGGTTGGAGGGTAGGATGGTGCTAACATGCCTACCTTCTGTAGACATTGGCTGTGTTGTGCGTTCCCTATGGAGATAGCGCATAAGGTGTCACGCTTCAAATGTCAGGGCGATAGATCAGCTGCATTCCTCTCTATAGGATCTTACTGGAGAGAGACACTGAGTGATGCTGGTTTGATCATTACTGGTGTCCATATATATTAGCATATACAAAGGGTGCCATTTTGACCATGCAGTGGTATTTTGCATTGGTGTGGTGTCTGGCAGTTTCTTTCTGAATGAGATGACAATGCAACAGATACACAGTTATCTAATGCATTGTCTTTTGATGGCACCCATAGACAGTGGCAAAATATCCCGAATGTTGCTGTTTTGGAGATGTAATCTGGAAGTCTTCTCTTGTGTTTTCTTTGGTGAATTGACATGCTGTTACAATAGATTGCTAAATACAAAATCATCTGTGTATAGATGATGATATAGATGATATAGTAACTTGTTGACTTAACTCTAGAATGCCTACTTCAGGTGTTTTAGTACTTGTCTGTAAGCTCAGGACTTGGAACCTGGAAGCTTCTAAAAACCCAAATTTCAACATCGATCTTTCTCATCAACTTCCCTCAAGGGCTACAGGGCAATTAAGAAACTAATCATATACAGTGCCTTGCGAAAGTATTCGGCCCCCTTGAACTTTGCGACCTTTTGCCATATTTCAGGCTTCAAACATAAAGATATAAAACTATATTTTTTTGTGAAGAATCAACAACAAGTGGGACACAATCATGAAGTGGAACGACATTTATTGGATATTTCAAACTTTTTTAACAAATCAAAAACTGAAAAATTGGGCGTGCAAAATTATTCAGCCCCTTTACTTTCAGTGCAGCAAACTCTCTCCAGAAGTTCAGTGAGGATCTCTGAATGTTCCAATGTTGACCTAAATGACTAATGATGATAAATACAATCCACCTGTGTGTAATCAAGTCTCCGTATAAATGCACCTGCACTGTGATAGTCTCAGAGGTTCGTTAAAAGCGCAGAGAGCATCATGAAGAACAAGGAACACACCGGGCAGGTCCGAGATACTGTTGTGAAGAAGTTTAAAGCCGGATTTGGATACAAAAATATTTCCCAAGCTTTAAACATCCCAAGGAGCACTGTGCAAGCGATAATATTGAAATGGAAGGCGTATCAGACCACTGCAAATCTACCAAGACCTGGCCGTCCCTCTAAACTTTCAGATCATACAAGGAGAAGACTGATCAGAGATGCAGCCAAAAGGCCCATGATCACTTTGGATGAACTGCAGAGATCTACAGCTGAGGTGGGAGACTCTGTCCATAGGACAACAATCAGTCGTATATTTCACAAATCTGGCCTTTATGGAAGAGTGGCAAGAAGAAAGCCATTTCTTAAAGATATCCATAAAAAGTGTAGTTTACCACAAGCCACCTGGGAGACACACCAAACATGTGGAAGAAGGTGCTCTGGTCAGATGAAACCAAAATTGAACTTTTTGGCAACAATGCAAAACGTTATGTTTGGCGTAAAAGCAACACAGCCCATCACCCTGAACACACCATCCCCACTGTCAAACATGGTGGTGGCAGCATCATGGTTTGGGCCTGCTTTTCTTCAGCAGGGACAGGGAAGATGGTTAAAATTGATGGGAAGATGGATGGAGCCAAATACAGGACCATTATGGAAGAAAACCTGATGGAGTCTACAATGGAATGGTTCAAAAATAAACATATCCAGGTGTTAGAATGGCCAAGTCAAAGTCCAGACCTGAATCTGTGGAAAGAACTGAAAACTGCTGTTCACAAATGCTCTCCATCCAACCTCACTGAGCTCGAGCTGTTTTGCAAGGAGGAATGGGAAAAAATTTCAGTCTCTCGATGTGCAAAACTGATAGAGACATACCCCAAGCGACTTACAGCTGTAATCGCAGCAAAAGGTGGCGCTACAAAGTATTAACTTAAGGGGGCTGAATAATTTTGCATGCCCAATTTTTCAGTTTTTGATTTGTTAAAAAAGTTTGAAATATCCAAAAAATGTCGTTCCACTTCATGATTGTGTCCCACTTGTTGTTGATTCTTCACAAAAAAATACAGTTTTATATCTTTATGTTTGAAGCCTGAAATGTGGCAAAAGGTCGCAAAGTTCAAGGGGGCCGAATACTTTCGCAAGGCACTGTAGTTGCTAGTTTTTCCACTCTAACCAATAATCTCATTAAATCGATGTTCATTTAATTTACATTTGATACGAAAACATATTTGATCTCTTGCGATCTCTTGAAGTCTTGACTAACATACATTACAATGTCAAGTAATTTCAATGAAGTGTATAATTAAAACTACATTTCAGGAGCGAAATCTGTACCTGAGTGTCAATCTTTATCCGTGCCAGGCAAGAGTGCAGAAGATGTTAGCATTTATGAATGATTGGATCGTCCAATCTATTTAGCATTTAGATTGCTAACTTCACTCTAATCATGCCTAGGGACAAGGTTAACCATTCGTCATTCAACTAAGTGTGAGGATAGCACACCCGCACACACGAGTACACACACATGCACGCAAACGTGCACACACGCAAGAGTCTGTATCCATTAGTGACAACTTCATCCGGGCTCGGATCAGTGTCTGGAAACAGCTACATCCTGACTAAGATCAGTATCTGGAAACAACTTCATCCTGACTTAAATCAGTGTCTGGAGACAACTACATCCTGACTTAAATCAGTGTCTGGAGACAACTACATCCTGACTTAAATCGGTGTCTGGACACAACTTCATCCTGACTTAGATCAGTGTCTGGAGACAACTACACCCTGACTTAGATCAGTGTCTGGAGACAACTTCATCCTGACTTAACTTTTTAAGGCTGCAGGGGCAGTATTGAGTAGCTTGGATGAAAAGGTGCCCATTGTAAACGGCCAGCTCCTCAGTCTCAGTTGCTAATATATGCATGTTATTATTAGTATTGGATAGAAAACACTCTAAAGTTTCCAAAACTGTCAAAATATTGTCTGTGAGTATAACAGAACTGATATTGCAGGCGAAACCCTGAGGAAAATCAACAGGAAGTGGCTTCTATTTTGAAAACGCCATGTTCCATAGCCTCCTTTTAAAAGGGATATCAACCAGATTCCTTTTCCTATCGCTTCCTCAAGGTGTCAACAGTCTTCAGACATAGTTTCAGACTTTTATTTAGAAAAATGAGCCAGAACGATAACATCGCTTCAAGTGGTCACATGAGTTTTGCTCGCGCAACAGACTTTGGATAGGTATTGCTTTTCCCTCTCCTACTGTGAAAGACATTTGCGGTTGATATATTATCGATTATATATTTTAAAAACAACCTGAGGATTGATTATAAAAAACGTTTGACATGTTTCTGTGGACATTATAGAAACTATTTGGAATTTTCGTCTGCGTTGTCGTGACCGCCCTTTCCTGTGGATTTCTGAACATAACGCAACAAACAAACGGAGGTATTTTGGATATAAAATCATCTTTATGGAACAAAAGGAACATTTGTTGTGTAACTGGGAGTCTCGTGAGTGAAAACATCAACTTCATCCTGAATTAAATCAGTGCCTGGAGACAACTACATCCTGACTTAAATCAGTGTCTGGAGACAACTTCATCCTGACTTAGATCAGTGTCTGGAGAAAACTACATCCTGACTTAGATCAGTGCCTGGAGACAACTACATCCTGACTTAAATCAGTGTCTGGAGACAACTTCATCCTGACTTAAATCAGTGTCTGGAGACAACTTCATCCTGACTTAAATCAGTGTCTGGAGACAACTTCATCCTGACTTAAATCAGTGTCTGGAGACAACTTCATCCTGACTTAGATCAGTGTCTGGAGACAACTACATCCTGACTTAGATCAGTGCCTGGAGACAACTACATCCTGACTTAAATCAGTGTCTGGAGACAACTTCATCCTGACTTAGATCAGTGTCTGGAGACAACTACATCCTGACTTAAATACGTATCTAGAGACTTCATCCTATTTCTAATTACAGAAAGCGAACTCACGTACACAAGCAACACCCCACCCACCCCGCACCCCATTCCCCACAAACACCCATCCCATCCCCTCCCCACCTTTCCTTCACCCACCTGCAGTGTGCTGACATGACAGGGCGTCTCGCTGGTACCATTGACCGTGTTGTTCTTGCCTGCCGCCTTCTCCTTACCCTCTGCCTTCACCTTGGATGCCATCTTGGCCTTCTCAGCCTCGATGCGCTTGGGGCTGTTGAGCATCACCTGCACCACGGCGTACTCCACCAGGGAGGCGAAGCCAAACAGTAGGCAGGCGATCAGCCAGATGTCGATGGCCTTCACGTAGGAAACCTTGGGCAGCTCTGATGCCAGGGACGTGCACTCAGAAGACAGGGAGAGCACCGAGAGGATCCCTGGGAGGTTAACAGGGAGGGAAGAGGTGACCTTGTCAACTAAAACATCCAGGGAAGGAGAGCAGAGCTTAGTGTTGGGGATACTTCTAGATGTGTCAAAGGAGCTCAAATTAGCATTTGGACTCGACTCTCTAATGCTCAACATAGAATGCACAGCAGACAAGGAGATTCAACTTCAGACCTTGAGGGTCGCAGTATTTACTAGTTTTCATCCTTGCCATTAAATCAGAGGTCTAGTCTTTGATCTAAACCAGGTGAGTGGTAAATAGCAGGGAGAAGACACAGCAGCCCTCGACAGTTGGAATTGAATGCCCCTGATGTACAGTACAGAATAATGGATATATGAATCACCTGGACTAGGCTGTGGTAATAAAACACTCACATTCAAACCCATATCCCAGGATATACAGTACTAAGATCCCAATTATAAACCCATGAACCTTCCTTTACCTTTCTACCTTCCTAATTCTAGTGATGAAGTGGGTTCACAGCACCACCAATAATAAAGAGATATTTTCTATTGTTTTGGCTCTCTGATTGGACAATTAATCTAGGCCGTTACATAAGTGACTGCAGAAATATCTCGAAATAAAAGCGTGGGGTCCTTATTTCGGATGATTACCTAACCCCATCGGAGTTCACCGAGCTCTGAAATCCTTTTCATCCCAGCATGCAAGCTGGCCTATTTTACATAACACAGGGAAGGTGTTGGCTCTGTTGAAACAGCATAATGCTTTGTTTGCTGACGCTTGGCCCCAATGGGACGCTGTATTGTGGGAACAAAATTAGTCCAACATGACACACATAGTAGGAAGTGTATACGGAAGTACTCCACACATCTAATCACATGTACGCCAACACACACACACGCACACACACACTCACCCACACACAGAGGTGAATGAATGGACACACACAGGAGATGACTGACCTGTGCTGATCCCATTTACTGAGGTGTCATGAGGTGGCCCTCCAGAGGAGATGGAGGGATGGGAGGAAAGTGACTAACAGCTGGAGGGGAAACAGAGGAGGAGGAGGTAGTGACGGAAGTGGTGGGAGTAACAATGTATGGTCCTCTTATCCACACAGCTCTCTCAGACCCATCAGAATGGATGAAGTGACATCACACGGGGAGAAGTTAACATTTCCCACTCGTGCAGGCTTGTTGATGATGGACTAGGCAAGTTACTCATACAACATAAATTGTTTCATGATATATTATGTATCATGTAGGGGAGACAGTGGAATGACAATAGATGGTTCCATTGCTATTCACATTGCACTCCCTCAGGCAGACAGTGAAACAGTAAAATGGGATACTAGAGTATATGAAAAACAGTAAACCACTCTCATGTCATCATGCAGTGACGTCAAATGGATGGCTATATTAGGCTGCATTTGATGCCTCAATAAGTCAGACCAGCCTCAAAATTAGAATTGAATCACGCTACATTTCAGTATTATTTCAATTAGTAAAGCAAAAGAATAACGAATGTAGGATTATTCCGTTTGAATTTTTTAGGCTAAATTCAGACAACACCACAGTGACATGGGAGACTAGCTACAGTCAGACACAGTGACATGGGAGACTAGCTACAGTCAGACACAGTGACATGGGAGACTAGCTACAGTCAGACACAGTGACATGGGAGACTACCTACAGTCAGACACAGTGACATGGGAGACTACCTAAAGTCAGGCACAGTGACATGGGAGACTACCTACAGTCAGACACAGTGACATGGGAGACTACCCACAGTCAGACACAGTGACATGGGAGACTAGCTACAGTCAGATACAGTGACATGGGAGACTACCTACAGTCAGACACAGTGACAAGGGAAACTAGCTACAGTCAGACACAGTGACATGGGACACTAGCTACAGTCAGATACAGTGACATTGGAGACTAGCTACAGTCAGACACAGTGACATGGGAGACTACCTACAGTCAGACACAGTGACATGGGAGACTACCTAAAGTCAGGCACAGTGACATGGGAGACTACCCACAGTCAGACACAGTGACATGGGAGACTAGCTACAGTCAGATACAGTGACATGGGAGACTACCTACAGTCAGACACAGTGACATGGGAGACTACCTAAAGTCAGACACAGTGACATGGGAGACCACCTAAAGTCAGACACAGTGACATGGGAGACTACCTAAAGTCAGACACAGTGACATGGGAGACTAGCTACAGTCAGACACAGTGACATGGGAGACTACCTACAGTCAGACACAGTGACAAGGGAAACTAGCTACAGTCAGACACAGTGACATGGGAGACTAGCTACAGTCAGACACAGTGACAAGGGAGACTAGCTACAGTCAGACACAGTGACATGGGGTTAGGATAGGGGTTAGTGGTTAGGATAGAAGTTAAGGGTACGTGGTTAGGATAGGGGTTAGGGGTCAGTATTTAGGATATGAGCTAACAGTAAGTGGTTAGGGGTTATGGGTCCGTGGTTAGGATAGGGATTATGGGTCAGTCAGTGGTTAGGATAGGGGTTAGGGGTCAGTGGTTAGGATACGGGTTATGGGTCAGTCAGTGGTTAGAATAGGGGTTATGGGTCAGTGGTTAAGATAGGGGTTAGGGGTCAGTGGTTAGGA
Organism: Oncorhynchus keta; assembly: GCF_023373465.1. Taxonomy (NCBI): domain Eukaryota; kingdom Metazoa; phylum Chordata; class Actinopteri; order Salmoniformes; family Salmonidae; genus Oncorhynchus; species Oncorhynchus keta. The sequence goes on along the minus strand of NC_068424.1, from coordinate 59,153,044 downwards.
TAAGGGTTAGTGGTTAGGATAGGGGTTAGTGGTTAGGATAGGGGTTAGTGGTTAGGATAGGGGTTAGAGTAGGGATTAAAGTTCATACCCAGAGGGACCCTGGCAGCGCTGGCATCAGGGTTGATCCAGAAGGAGAGCCAGGAGAGGACCACAATGAGTAGTGTGGGGGCGTAGACACCCATCATGTAGAAGCCCACCTGCCTCCTCAGGGTGAATATCACCTCCACACATGTGTAGTAGCCTAGAGGAGTAAAGATAGTGTTATAGAGCAAGGCTGGAACAAAAGCCTGCACAACCAGTAAGGTGAGGGTTGACACTCCCTGGTCTAGGATGAGTATAATATGTAAATTCACAAACTAAAGTGTACAAAGTTTTTCAAGCTACCGGTAGGGTCAAACGTTCATAACAAATTAATATAAAATGAATTTGGGTAGACAATAATATGAACACTAAATGACTGTTGTGATGACTATCGGTCTGTGAGTGAAAGAATGAACGAAATAATGAAAGAATGAACAACAAGTATTTTCCAAGAGTTTGACTCAGGACAAGCAGAAAGAGAGTGCATCATCATCAAGATACCCTATATTCCTGGATAAATGTGCATGTTCTCAAACTCGTCTAACACCGGGGGCTATTTCCTCTTGGATTATTCTTTCAGAAGCAGAACAGAAGAGGGGAGGGGCAGCCCGTGGCGTATTCAATTTTGTCAGCTTCCTCTCTCTCTCACTCTCTCCTCTCTCTCTCTCTCTCTCTGATAATGATCTACTGTTTAATTGCCTTTATGAATAACCATGATATCTCACGTCCCAGACAGACTGCTGTTTCACTGTTTCTTTCCCTCCTTATCTGCTTTGGAGTAACTATATTAAAGACCCAGTGCAGTCAAAAATGTGATTTTCATGTGTTTCAAAATATCTGTTTGAAAATACTGCCTGAAATTTCAGCCTGTTTTGGTGGGATGGAGTTTTGCCCTGCCTGCTGACATCAATAAAAAAACAAATCTTGCTTGAGAAATTGCTCTTTGCTTAGAAGCTAGTTTTATTTTTTACCATTTTAATTGAAAACAATCACGGTAAGGAACTTAATTGTTACCCTGAAATGATTTTATATTGAGATTTAAAAAAGGCTGCATTGGCTCTTTAAACATGTCTCTCTTGTGATTTCACGCCCTGTTTCCTAGCAACTGCACCTACCTTTCCCTTAAGTAGACCCTGTAGCGATGCCCCTGCCAAGCCTCTCGGTCAGGTGTTCCCAAACGTGTTGTTTTTGGCCCCTGACCCCATTTTGATATCAAACATTTTTCATGACCCCACCATGTAAAAAAAAGTGATGCAATAAATGGTCAATGTTTACTTTTTCAATTGAAAAAAAAAAATCATGCGACCCTTAGTTTGGGAAACGCTGCTCTTGGTGGACCCTGTAGTGAGGCCCTGCCATTCCTTTTGGTGGACTTTGTAGAGATGTTCCTGGGAGCAAATTATTTTAACGGAGCCTCCAATAGAAACATGTAATGTTTTAAAGTCATTTCTCTGCAATTCTGCACATTTTGCAATGGGGCATACAGAGAATGTTGCCGTTCTAACCTTTACGGGATCGGTGTCCCCCCGCGGAACGGTTGAGCTAACGTAGACTAATGTGATTAGCATGAGGCTGTAAGTAACAAACAAAAAACTCCCAGGACATAGACATATCTGATATGGGCAGAAAGCTTAAATTCTTGTTAATCTAACTGCACTGTCCAATTTACAGTAGCGTTTACAGTGAAATAATACAATTACATTGTTTGAGGAGAGTACACAATTAGGAACTTGAAAAATGTATTAATAAACCAATTAGGCACATTTGGGCAGTCTTGATACAACATTTTGAACAGATATGCAATGGTTCATTGGATCCGTATAACTTTGCACATACACTGAATTGCGCCTGGGCTGGAATAATACATTATGGCCTTTCTCTTGCATTTCAAAGATGATGGTACTATTATCTTTTATCAGATCGAATGTGTTATATTCTCTTAAATTCATTTCACATTTCCACAAACTTCAAAACAGTGTTTTCTTTCAAATGGTACCAAGAATATTCATATCCTTGCTTCAGGTCCTGAGCTACAGGCAGTTAGATTTGGGTATGTCATTTTAGGCGATAATTGGAAAATCGGGTCCGATCCTTAGGAGTGTATTAAAGCAAGTTTGCAGCAACATTTTTACTTTCATGCAGTTCTACTAATTTTGCGATAGAGTGGAGGCAAATGTTTGTAGTTTTGAAAATGATAACTGTTGATCAATGGGACCCACCCCGGTCGGTAATTCGATCCTGCTGTGTATTTTATTATTCTAACTTTTTGGTGGGGGGGTTTGGTCAAAAAAGACTGTAAAATCACCTGGAACTCAGCTATAAATTTGTCTAATTTAGGAAATCTGTTCCCAAGTATTCCCACGAATAAAAAAAGAGACACACTGTATGTGATTGTCTCAATGTAATCAAGGTGTGAAATGATTGTTAAACCATGAATTAAAAATTATTGTAAAAATCTGTTGTTCTGCCCTTGAACAAGGCAGTTCACACCCACTGTTCCTAGGCTGTCATTGTACATTCAAAATTGTTCTTAATAGACTTGCCTAGTTAAATAATGAGGCAATGTTTACACACCTCTGTGTGTGCCATGCCGTAGGGGTGGGGGGAACTGTGTCATAGAATGGGCTCCCCCCGGTGATCTTTGTGTCTTGCTTGGTTGTCACAACAACCCCATTAAAGGTTGCCTTGCTTCCAGCTGTGTTGCTCCCCTGTGTGAGTGTGCAGGGGTCGTGTTTGAACTGAGAGCTAACGGTGCTATGCTAACCTCCAGTGACACTTGTTGCCTTGTTTTTAGAGTTAACATTTAGCTACTCACACTGACAGGTGAGGAAAAGGTCTGGGATTTTAAGGTGCTTTAGCGAAGCATGACCTATCAAAGTTTTAATATCTCCAGGCTATATTGAGCATGAGGGCAACCAATGTAGACTACTGTGTGTTTCTTCAATGTGCAAGTGCAGGAGTAGTGTAAGAGACACCACTTTAAGCTTTGTCCAAAGCTAGTTAGATAGATTAGCTACATACAACTAACTACATGTGCTACAGTTCTTATTAATGAAGAACTTACAGAGATAGTATGAAAAACTGTTGTATGTAACACATGCAAATACAACTTTGAAAAGTAAAATAGAACACTGGTTTATTTTGAGGCCTTTGGAGTCTTTGAAGTTTATGAGAAAATTATATCTTAGCGTTGGTATCGAGCCACGTAAGCATTTCAATTTACAAGGAATAATTAATGAATGGATGAAATGGAAAAGCCAGAGCTTTACATTGTTAAGCCAAGCTTATTAAAGTCTGTGACGCTCCAGTTAATGGCGAAGCTTAATCAGGAGACTGGAAGTTCATTGGTACAAAGGATTTGTCACTGTGCTAATTTCTTATTTTTTTTATCAATAATTATTGCCTTGCAACTGATGCCAAATGCAAGAGAGAGTCTGGCTTGAGTAAAATAGAGCAGTCCAATATGGTTTCATTGCATATTCTTGAACAAATAATGTCGCAATATTATTTCACGCTAGTTGGCAGTAACAGTACCAAAACTCCAGTATTTTTCCTTCATAGCTTTTTCTCCATCTTCTTTTTAAATAGGGAGCCAATTTGTTTAAAGTATATAAAATAAATACTTGTTTTTATTGTCATATACACCAGATACAGTTGAAGTTGGAGGTTTACATACGCTGAGTTTGAAGTCATTAACACTCGTTTTTCAACCACTCCACAAATTTCTTGTTAACAAACTATAGTTTTGGCAAGTGAGTTAGGACATCTACTTTGTGCATGACACAAGTAATTTTTCCAACAATTGTTTACAGACAGATGATTTCACTTATACCCTAACCACTAGACTACCTGCCATCCTATTTTATATTATTTTATATTTTATTATTTTATATCCATGAGTCATGGCTTTGTCTTGTCCCTCTGCAGCACACATATGGTGAGCAATGGAATAGCAATACAATCACAGTACTGAATAACAATACAGATTGTATCAGTATTGTGATAATATCATATTGTGAAATCCCTGGCAATTCCTAGCAGTAGTTTTCACTCAAATGAAAACAGAATACTTGTATGTCATGCCTATGGGGAGCTTACCTGTCCCTGCATAGAATTTGGTGCAGTTTCCATACTCTATGTCCTCCTGTTTGATATCAAACTGGGGCAGGGCGATCTCCTCCATCTGGACAGGGTCTCCTGACTGCCACATAAACTGCAGGTCATCCGTTGTATAGCCAACTGTAGACACAGAGAGACGGGCACACACACATACACACACACACAAACACATACACACACACGTGAAAGCATCCACAGGCACACACGCACAAACACACAAACACACATCGTCCTCGTCAACAACAGTTAATAGTGTGTATGAATCTCCATCCTGACACGATTACACTATATCTCAATGTTGTTTGAAGTCCATTTTTATATTAATAGTAATCACACTCTGCTAATAATACGATATTCCAGTAGTCATCTTTAATTAATTATAATCCTTCCCTAACAAACATTAAATAAAGACTGATTTACATGTCCTATACATTTGCTAGCGTGATTACATGTATTTTATTTGATTAGGCAAGTCAGTTAAGAATAAATTCTTATTTACGATGACGGCCTGGGAAGTGGTGAAGGGCAAGGGCAGCGCTAAATAAATAAATAAAACGAGACAGGAAAGAGACAACAGGAAAGACATCACAACACGTAACAGACAGTTCCAACAATGCATAATAAAACAACCTGGATATAAATTAAACCAATTGGTCTGTAACTGAAAAACATCATTTACATGAATTCAGGAATAACTATAGCTCTCTCTCTTTAACAGATACTATATATGGTCATGTGAAACTGAGCCATTATCAGTTACTCACAGCTCTCCAGCTGCATCTTACAGCGCTGCGTATCCATGGGGAACAGGGTCAGGTCCAAAGGACAGGATAGAGTGACAGACAACCTGGCAAAATGCAGAACCCTCAATGAATGTTCGTTGCAACGATTTCAACATTAATGCTATTGATGATTTGTTTCATGTCACGTTGCTCTTCAGCCAATACCACCCTATGCCTGTGGACATAATTAGAAATGATGAATGTTTTTAAAAACCCATCAATTGAGATCTACCTGATTGATGTTGAATTCATTGTGACCTACTGCAATAAAATGCTTCCTTCTAGTGAAAAGTAGTCTAAACTGGTCAAATTGACTGAAAAATATATTAGAAATGTCTGTGTCCTTCAATTTAAGTATGAGCTGTGAGCTAGATGGCTGTAGAAAGAGAATTACAGAGCTGCTGGGGATTCAGACTTTCATCTAAAAACATTTCCTCCCAAATCTGTTCATCAATACCGCAAAGCTATATAATTTAAGAGACAATGGCGACTGCTGAATGATTGAAAAAGATGCTTCCTCGGCTCCGGAAATACATTCTTAATGTGAGCAACACCTGTATTGTGCAGAGTTGCATATGTTATTCCCAGCAGTCCATTTGCACATGAAAGCTTTGGGTTTTGGTTGAGATTTTAGAGTACTATTTTTAGTATTTTGACAGCTTTCCCCATCATGTATAAACAGTACATAGAGTACATCACCACAACAACACAGTAAGCTTGGGGAGTGACTCATAGCTTTTAGCCCCGAGTGACATAAAAATACACATAGGGTATCCAATATGGGATCAGGAGTAAGCAGCTGAGCAGGCGAGCAGCCGAGATTCAGTACTTGGGAGTGTAAGAGGACTAAACATTCTCCTTTCTCTATACTATAGTTCTTACAGCAGCTAGTGCCACCTTGTCACACAAGACTAATGCTGAGGCTCCAGATGCAGTAAGTAGAGGGAGAACTGACTGGGGAGATAAACATCGGACAGTATTAGTGGGGGGAAAGTCTTATTAATGTGCTAATCTTTGGGCTGGGTGGAGTGGAGTGGGGCATTGTGGGAAAATACAGGCTGTAATAGGTTTTTAGCGTTGTCATCCTGTGGACATTACTCTCACTAATGACATAGAATATTGGCATTCCAGATCAGTAAAAAGGCTCAACAGATGTATCACATCTCCAAATCTCTGATTACTCTAAGTCCCTAAAGCAGCATTAAACTATTACAGAGAGATTTCTGTGTGCACCGGATACACAAACACAAATCATGTCATGACATGATTCCTGGTGGATGTCATGTATTTATATAGTACTAAAATATATGCGGTATATATTTATCTTGTTCATCTACATAGCTGTACAGTCAATGTATCTTCAACAAAGTTTACCAGAGTGAACATTAACATAAAAGTACCATATTTTCAACCAATCAAATATATTTTTTAAATATATTTTTTCAAATCACCAGCATTTGTCACAAATTATTTTCTGAGGTATATGGTATTCTAGCTGCTGTGGTCTGAGTTCCAAAATCATAAAAAGCTATGTTTAATTTGTTAGTGCATGGCAGTGCCAGTAAATCTAAGAGAATAAAAATGCTTTAGTTTCAAAATAGTGCAGCAATTTCTGTGAGCCATCAGATAACAATGTTAAAGAACTCTGAATGAACAATGAAGGTATGGACTTGATTATACCTCATATGAATCTAATTAGGTTGTTAGGACCCAGTTCACTGTAACTGTGAGGAAATGGCTGTCTCCAAAGCTGGCTTAAAGGAGAGCAACCACTCTACAATTTTAAAGACACATGTACGTGATAATACACACATGTAACGTGATAATACACACATTCATTAGACAAAGAAGAATAATTGACCATACGCCATACAATGATTAGCAATTCACATGTTTATCTGGATCTGCTAAAATATATTTTTCAAATCTTAACGGCATCACCTGTATAGGAAAATAAATCAGTAAAAATGTATAACAGTACGCCAACACTCACCTCATGCTGATGAGGACGTCACCGTTGCGGAAGATGAAGAGGAGAATGTTCTCCTGGGTGACGTCATGGAAGTTGGCACTCTTCTCGTTAGCGAAGAACAAATCAGGCTTCCACAGGCATTTGAACATCTTGGGATCAACGGTGAGTGAGTCAGACTTAAAGTCCCGAGGTAGCCTGAGTCTGGGATCATTCCATCGCTGCCTCAGAAAGATGTTCACTCTGTAATCCTGTTATGTTCACAGTCGGGAACACAAAAGCACGACAAAACCATAGTCCTGCAGTTATTGTCACTAATGGAGAGGAATCCTTTTGTGAAGGCTCTAGTTTTACAAAATGGAAGCTAAATGTAGGCAAAAAGACAATAGAGAAACACAGTCCCACGGCTATGCTAACCATGGATGAGCTAATGCTAAGGTTTATGCTAATGTCAAGGCTCAAATATCACTAATTGTAGGCACAAAGTAGGCAGACGTGCTCTGATAAATGGTTGACAAGCAAACCAGACTTTATGGAGTCACATGTAATACAACTGTGTGGTTACTATCAATCATTAGTCAACTGGCACTGTTAACAGGGAATCCAGATGGCTTACAAAATGGCTGACTTCTTCCCACAAACTCTACCCACTATTTATAAACAAATCAGTTTGATCAAAAGTGTCTGAAGTCTTCTTAGGTAGTTTGAAATTAGATAAAAATCTGATTCCTGGCCATGTGACTTGTGTCTGAACAGTCAAATCATATTTATTTGCCCTCAAGTGGGTTTTAGACTGTTATTTGGCATATCCTGTTGCTTGCTAGCTACTCTTAACAGCTTGACAAGAACATGTGGTAGTTGGACAAGAACACAAACAAATTAGTTAATGTGCTAGAAAGTAAACAGCTACCTAGCTAGCTAGGTGACTCTTGTGGCTAGCCAAAAATGACTTGTTTTGAAAGTTGGATCATCTTATCCTTTGCGGCTTTAAGTGTTCTTACAGTATGATTTTTAAAGTTTAAAGCAACTGGGAGACTTCTCTGGCAGGCATTGTTGTCAGTCACATTAGTTTGCTACATAACTTCTGAGTGAAAGGAAGCAGGACACCACCACCAATCAGCCTACAACTCTGCACAAACCCGTTATTGCTGTGACAAGTAGTGTAGCCATGACACCAAAGAACTACAGTCTGAACACACACAAATCTGATTTGGTCACTTCTAACTTGCTGTTTGGACAGTCAGTATCCCAAAATGGATTTGAAAAACAAAACTGATTTGTGTATTTAGACCTGCAGTGTAAACAAGGCTTAGGTTCTGCAGATACGCAGAGAAAGTCTGATTGTATTTTGATTAAAATCAATCGAGGAAATATTGACATTAAAGGAACTGTTTAAGGGTGTTGCAAAGGTTCAAGGGGTTACACGGAATTATGCAAAAGCCTCATTAAGAGCTTCATTAAGAGCTTAAACCATGTTGTTTAAGAGAACATGTCACTCAGTGATGTTTTATGTACCATTGAGTTTTGGTGTACTTCGAAATTCTGTTGGAGAGCAGGTATAGGGGGGGATATTAGTTAATTTCGTGAAGACGAATGACCTGTCAAATAATCCCCAAACACACCAACTGTGCGTGTGTGCACGTGGTGTTGCCTTGTTAAAATTGTGATCATTTTAATGACAATGACCATCTTCATTCATAATATAAATTCAGAAAGAAAATGTCCAATAGTTGTTCCGCTGCACCACTGTATCATGGCCTTAACAACTGACCATAACGTTTAACAGGCCTATCTTTGACTGTACCCTGACAGAAACTCAACCAACCTCTGTTGCGTTCCAAATTTCACACCGTGATTTTTGTAAATATCAAAAGATTAAATGTATTCTCTGCGGCCGCGTATCAACCACCCATCTGCCGCTGTGAATTTGGCAAAGATTTAACACATCCACCAAGTGTCATGAAAGAGGGAAGCTCAAGACGGAGAGGCCTTATGAAACATGGTGGGGATTTATTGCCCGCTGCAACATCATATTAGTCATTCTCTCCAGGCGACTGTGCCTCACAAAGTGAAAATGGATGTGTTAACTAAGGTGGGCTTGCAGCGGATTGGAGCATTTAGCTGAGGTGTAAATGACAGAACAGTATTTCAAAGGATCAGAAGCCCCATCGAGTGATAAATGGAGAACTAGAGGTAACCAGCTCTCTCTTCATCTCTCTCTCTCTCTCTCTCTCTCTCTCTCTCTCTCTCTCTCTCTCTCTCTCTCTTTCTCTGTCGTTCACCCCTTCTCACTTAAACTATCTCTTGTTCATGCTGGGATATAGCTAAGTGGAAAATGGGAAAGATGAGCGCCTGTCTGTCTGTCTCACCGCTAACTCTTGGGTTTTGACTGTTATCGTTTTCCTGTGACGCATATCATCACCTTAATCGTCCCCGGTGTGAAATTCCCCACTGTTGGCATTAAGTGCACCGGTAGACCGCAGACACACGCCACTGATCTCTGGCCAAGGGAAATATTTTAGGTGGAAACCCAAGACATTCCAGGATACAGGATATAAGCTTTGTTATGGGTGTGACTCCCCATGAAGTGCAAAGACATTGGAACAGGAGTTGACTCTGGAGAAGACATACACACCTGCCTCAGCAAAACAGAGCTAACATAAAGCTCCGAGGCCCCAAGTGATACATAGCTGGATAACAACACCCATGGGTTAACAGAGACTGGCTATCTGTCTGTCTCCATCCACCCACCGACATACTTGCCATTCCTGTATCCACAGTATCTACAGTGCAGCAGGTCTATTTGCATTCCAAATCCATCTACATTAACGCTCTCTCGCAAATCCATTAGCCTGCATAGGGCCGGAGTCGCTAACTGAACAGATTGTTAACTATTCTACTCCTCCCATATGTGGAATGAAAAGACAACATTAGGTAGGTTATTAGGAAGTTTAAACAGCGTTCTCTTTAATGTCTCTCAAAGTGAGTCAGGGTCAAATCATCTCGTCCTGAGTTTAATCTACATTCATTAGCATTCGGAAACACAGTTCTTTCAGCAATGAAGCCATCAGATAAATGAGGCATGAAAGCCTTTGTCTTAATAATGATTCACCGTTAAATCATCTGACGCACTGTAGTCTGCGTACAATACATCTTCCCCAATCCCCTATGCTTATTAATAATGTACTATTATATAGTGATTGATAAAATTATATGTTGATCAGATGTAATTGAACCATGGAGGGTCTGAATAGGTTAAAGATGCACCTAGATGATGACCTAAGGTCAGTTGTTTTCCCTTCCATGGTTAAGGTCAGGAATTGGGGAGGGTAAACAGGGAACTTCTATCACACAGTGAGGAAGTCTTACCATAGTGGTCTCCTGGATTGACCCAAAGCTGTTTATAAATATGTTCACTTTGTCCTCCACAGGAATGCCTAAAAAAACAAAACAAGGTTAGAATAGCAGCAGCTGAAAACAGGCAGCATGAGGACCTCTCATTCACAATCTTACTGAACTGAACAGGCTTAACCTACGTTTCAATACAATCTTAGCTAGCATCTCATATTCATAAGCTTCATGAGGAAAATCTACTTGATGTAAACGTTACAATTCAAAATGCATTTCAGAATATCAGCCTATAGCTGTAACTATACCCAACAAAGTTGAAATTCAGAAAACACAGTAAAAAAAATCTCCCGTCACACAAAACGGCAAAGGGATGCCCGAGAAACAGCTTCATATCTAATTTCTGATATTAGAGCGCTGACTTTAATGGATGTCAAGATCTAGCTTTCGTCTGGCCTTGATATGAACACCAGATGTGGGCCCAGTGGGAAGAATAACCAGGCAGTCATAGAGGGAATTCACATGGCACGAACCACATCAAACAGTCCAAGTCTAGGAGATGCATACAGAGCCAAGGCCAGGGAATGAGGATGGGTCTGCGATGGTCTAAAGAAGTCGCTCTGGATAAGAGCGTCTGCTAAATGACTTAAATGTAAATGTAAATGTAAGACCACCCTGGACCCATTACATCATTAGCTGGGGTTTCAATTGGGGCACAAAACATCTTAAAAGCCTGGGAGTGTTGGTTATTTTGACATGGTGTTGAGTTCAATCAAATTGTGAATTACTGTAAAGATCTTCTCCAATAACTGCCTTTAACGTAGCTTCCTCAACATGGAAACTTGGATGATAGAGTAAAAAAAAAGAAAGAGAGAGGGAGATGGAGAAAGAGTAAGAGAAAGAGAGAGAGGAAGGGAGGGCAAGAGAGAGAGAAAGAAAGAGGGAAAGAAAGAAAGAAAGAAAGAGGGAGGGAGGGAGAGAAAGAGAGAGAGAGAAAGAGAGAGAGGGGGAGAGGGCAAGTGAGAGAGAGAGGGGGCAAGTGAGAGAGAGACCTCCTGCCAAATGTATGACCTTATTAGAGATACATATTTCCCTCAGATTACAGACTCACAAAGAATTTGAAAACACATCCAATTTTGATAACATTTCATATCTATTGGGTGAAATACCACAGTGTGCCAACACAGCAGCAAGATTTGTGACCTGTTGCCAGAAGAAAAGGGCAACCAGTGAAGAACAAACACCATTGTAAATACAACCCATATTTATGTTAATTTATTTTCCCTTTTTTACTTTAACTATTTGCACATCGTTGCAACACTGTACATAGACATAATATGACATTTGAAATGTCTTTATTCTTTTGGAACTTGTGTGAGAGTAATATTTACTGTTCACTTTTGATTGTTTCTTTCACTTTTGTTTATCCATTTCACTTGCTTTGACAATGTAAACATATGTTTCCATGCCAATAAAGCCCCTTGAATTGAATTGAGAGAAAGAGAGTGAAAGAGAGAGAGAGAGAGAGAGAGAGAGAGAGAGAGAGAGAGAGAGAGAGAGAGAGAGAGAGAGAGAGAGAGAGAGAGAGAGAGAGAGAGAGAGAGAGAGAGAGAGAGAGAGAGAGAGAGAGAGAGAGAGAAAGCAGGCTAACCTTTGAAGTTGGGCCTGATTCGAGGATCATATGTGATCAGTAATCTGTTCAAGATGTTACTGGTTGAATTCTCAGGGACCCGTGCCAGATCCTCAGGTGTCAGCTGTCTGCAAAGAAGAAAGAAAAAAGGAGGAAACTCTAAACCACATTACGTAGCAGGTCAAATTCTCCTGGATTAACTGTGCAGACGGAAGTATATCTTTGTGTTTCCATAACCTGAGAACTACCAGTTGGTGATTCAAGTAACTTCGGTAATAGGACCTCCCCAGCAAACGATGCTTGGGGTCTCAGAGCATTCCTGGAATGTCTGCAAAATTAGAGTTAAATGTTCACAAGATTATGGGAAGTGTTCTTGGTTCTCATAGCAGAGTGAAAAATAAAAGAAATTCCTCAAGAATTCAAGGAATCAGTAGTGTATGGCTCTATAGGTTGCTTTAATGTCAGCAGCTACTGTAAATGGCAACATCCACAATGTTGCTGAATATCACATTTGCATAATGTTTCCTGCAACCCTAGCATGACATTCTTGGAAAGTAGTGTGAAAATCATTTGCATTTCTGTCAACAAGCAAAGGTTCTTAGTGTATTTGTGAAAGATTCACATCAGTTGTGACCTTAGAAGAATTTTCAACATTCAAGGCACATCTTCTGCTTTCTGAAACTGATTTGCTGAAATAACATTGACCTGAGGAGAGATGGATGGAGGGAACAGGACTTGGCAGAGGAAAGAGGGAAAATCCACTCCACGTGGGTGGCAACTGAACTCTGCCAAGGAATTCAACTTGAAAAGCACATTACATATGATTATGTAAACCTCATCAGGCTCTGAGGATGAGTAAAAGTGCTCGGCTGGAATTTGTGTGTGCACGTTTTCAGTTCCCTTGATCAAGGTGTATCCCCTCAGCTCCACCATAAGTTCCCACCAACAAAACATTGTTTTCTCTCCAGTTTAGACATTCACTGTGAATATTGTAATGAAATTAAACATTTCCCTTCAATTTCAATAATTGTTATGTTTGATCCCTTTTAGGATTTAGTACAGTAAGACATCAAACATTGCATGACAAATTAGGCTTTGAAGCTAAAACAGGGATAGGGATGACAAATTATTTTTTCGGAGAGACGATACTTTTGGCCAGCTGTCCTGATTTATAATGTATCAAACATCTGTCTCTTCTTGGATTGCATTTTCAAACACTAAGCATTTGAAAATGGTCAGAGTAACTGATTGTATTTTTGAGTTTGAGCAATTTAGGCAATGCGGCAGGGAATCTCATGAGGTGGGGTGAAATTCTAAACTTACGAAGGACAGTAGACTTGCTTCCCCTTCTTCCCTTTCTTTGTCCCTTTTTCTTTAGTGGATCCTCCCTCTATCCAGACCAAGAAGGCGAGGAGAAGGATGGCCAGCTTCTTGACGCCCATCTTGGTCAACCCCTGAGCCTGAAAATAGAGAAAGAAAATTTGAAAAATAAATCTCTTCATGTCTTCAACTCACTCATGCTTAATATGTCGACATTCACACGCTCTTTCCAAATGTTGTCTTTTAGCCATCCAATAAAACTTGAAGTTGATTTGCACATATGGAGCAAGGCTACCCCATTTGTAAGTTACATAAGACTGAAGCCCATTCTCCTAACCCATATGAATACAGTTGTCACACATTTACATGCTCTAGTTTAAATCCCTTCCTGTAAATAAAGACTGTAGATCTATCACATCTATTGTTCTGTCAACAGATTGGTACTCCATGGATATGACTCGGATGAGATTCTGTCACCAATATAATCTGATTTGATTCATAACTTTGAACGTTCTGTGTACTTTTAATCTTGTGTCTCAGTTGGTTGGAGAAGTACATACACATACTGTACACTGAAAATGTATTAATACACTGAGGGTACAAACATCACCTGCTCTTTCCACGACATAAGACTGACCAGGTGATGTCATTTGTTAAATTCACTTCAATCAGTGTAGATGAAGGGGAGGAGACAGGTTAAATAAGGATTGTCAAGCCTTGAGACAAATGACACATAGATTGTGCACGTGTGCCATTCAGAGGGTGAATGGCCAAGACAAAATATTGAAGTGCCTTTGAACTGGGTATGGTAGTAGGTTCCAGGTGCACCGTTTTGAGTGTGTCAAGACTGGTTCCCTACACAAAAGACATCTAGACAACTTGACACAACTGTGGGAAGCACCAGCCCAGCATCCCTGTGGATCACTTTCGACAGTCCATGCCCTGAACAAATGTTTTTTTACCTTTATTTAACTAGGCAAGTCAGTTAAGAACAAATTCTTATTTTCAATGACGGCCTAGGGACAGTGGGTTAACTGCCTGTTCAGGGGCAGAACGACAGATTTGTACCTTCTCAGCTCAGGGGTTTGAACTTGCTAGTCCAACGCTCTAACCACTAGGCTACCCTGCCACCCCAAAATGAGGCTGTTCTGAGGGCAAAGAGGGTGGGGGAATGCAACTCAATATTAGGATGGTGTTCTTAATGTTTTGTACACTCAGTGTGTAAGAGTTATTGTGTCATTTCATGTAAGAGTGTCTTTTAAATAACATAATCACAGCATTCTTAAAGTATAATGTCTTCCTTTTGCTGAAATGGTTGTTTTGAGAGTTTCATAAATTGAATATAATACAGCAATTTTACTAAATTAAAAGCACTTGTTAAGTGTCTAAAGTACTCTACAATTGCATTGATTGATTGATGCCACCAACACAATGTATACATTTATTCCATTAAAACATTATGACCCAGTCTTCCTAGACTAGTTAATTTGCCAGAAGGGAGCTCTTGCATTTCATTGTCTAGACACTGCCGCTGCACAAGGAATTCCCTGTCTGCTACTCCCACATTGATCATCATCAGCAGTAGCAGAACTGTGCCACAGTTGGTTCACTCTGTACCTCAGCACTAAAATCTATCCTAGCTTATACAGATGTAGGATCTTAATTTGATCACCCTTTAGTTGCACAGCAGGAAATTCAAACTTGTGGTGTATTTTAGGCTTCAGGCCTCCTGGGTGGCGCAGTGGCTAAGGGCACTGTACTGCAGCGCCAGCTATGCCACCAGAGACTGGGTTCGCGCCCAGGCTCTGTCCTAACCGGCCGTGACCGGGAGGTCTGTGGGGTGGCGCTCAATTGGCCTAGCGTTGTCCGGGTTAGGGAGGGGTTGGCTGGTAGGGATATCCTTGTCTCATCGCGCACCAGTGACTCCTGTGGCAGGCCGGGCGCAGTGCACGCTAACCAAGGTTGCCAGGTGCACAGTGTTTCCTCCGACACATTGGTGCGGCTGGCTTCCGGTTTGGATGCGCGCTGTGTTAAGAAGCAGTGCGGCTTGGTTGGATTGTGTATCGGAGGACACATGACTTTCAAACTTTGTCTCTCCCGTGCCCGTACAGCAGTTGTAGCGTTGAGACAAGATAGTAGCTACTAAAAAAATAATTGGATACCATGAAATTGGGGAGAAAATGGGGTCAAATTTTATTAAAAAATAAAAAGGCTTCTAAACTTTGTTATTTCCACTTTGAGATGTAAAATTGTATTTGCCTCACTGAAAGATGTATTAACCCAATGAAAAATGTCCATTAATTACAATCCACATAATAATTCACATTTGGTGTTTTTTCCCGCTGTAGCAAACTGGCTCAAATTAAGATCCTACATCTGTATTTCACACATGATTATTGATTCCACACAGCTGAAGTGTTGGTGGTTTATTTGACATGACACCTATCCCCTCATGTACTTTTGTGTGTACGACCCAGAATTCCATTGACCTAGAATTACTCCTAATCATCATCTTCCAGGGAAATATAACCTTAATTAGTTGTTATTTGTATTTTTCTCTCTCTCTAAAGTGATTTACAGTCAAGTTCACAGAGCTGTACAAAGTTGTGCTATGGCTAAGTTGTGCTATTGCTGGTATGCCCTGCATATTTCATAAGCTTTTAGTCACTTTGCATTGGCGTGGTCCCTGTTTCCTAAATATAGTTTGTTCGAGTATTTTCCCATTTCACTGAGTGAGGACAGAGGAGCTCTCCTATTATAATGTAAATAATATATATTTGATTTAACTTTTATTTCAAATGAAATGTAAAAAATGCAACCAGGGAGACCCATTGAGACCAGCACACAAATAATTATATACAAAATACACATACAATATACACATTGCCATTATAGTCAAATAAAACAAACACATTAATCACTATAAAAATCATTAACCAATATCTTAAATTGACCCAGGGACACCAAATGATCGAAATGAAGTGCCTACTGGAGACTATTCCACACGAAGTGCCTGATTTTAAAAGGCAGATCTCCTGAACTCTGTGGTTACCATGGGAGTCAAGCATGTTGGAAGCTTGCGGAGTAGGGATTTAGAAACAAAAAGAGAGAAATGAAGTGATCTACTTGCCTTTGAAGAGGTCCAGTCAACTTTTTGGTAAAGGTTGCAGAGAAGAATAGTAACTGCCAGATCTAATAAAACGAAGGGTGCTGTGATAAACAGAATCAAAGGATTTTAGAGTAGAGTCAGTTGCACTTCGGTCAAGAACAGGTTGATTGAGAAAACATTGCAAATAACCTATAAAAGCCCTGTTTCAAGAGAGTTCGCCACTATCACTGTCACTCCATTCTTGCTGATCCATTCTTAGCGTAAGAACCTTGTATTGTTTATACAGTGCATTTGGAGAGTATTCAGACCCCTTGACTTTTTACACAATTTGTTACGTTACAGCCTTATATAAACAAATATTTAAAAAATATCACATTAACATAGGTATTCAGACCCTTTACTCAGTACTTTGTTGAAGCACCTTTGGCGAATGCAGCCTCAGGTGTTCTTGGGTATGACGCTACAAGCTTGGCACACCTGTATTTGTGGAGTTTCTCCCATTCTTCTCTGCAGACCCTCTCAAGCTCTCTAAGGTTGGATTGGGAACGTCGCAGTACAGCTATTTTCAGATCTCTGCAGAGATGTTCGATCGGGTTCAAATCCGGGCTCTGGCTGGGCCACTCAAGGAGACTTGACCTGAAGAGACTTGTCCCGAAGCCAATCCTGCATCGTCTTGGCTGTGTGCTTAGGGTCGTTGTCCTGTTGGAAGGTGAACCTTCTCCCCAGTCTGAGGTCGTGAGTGCTCTGGAGCATGTTTTCATCAAGGATCTCTCTGTACTTTGCTTCGTTCATCTTTCCCTCGATCCTGACAAGTCTCCCAGTCCCTGTCACTAAAAAACATCCCCACAACATAATGCTGCCACCACCATGCTTCACCTTAGGAATGGTGCCAGGTTTCTTCCAGACGTGACACTTGACATTCAGGCCAAATAATTCAAACCTGATTTCAACAGACCAGAGAATCTTGTTTCTCACTCTACCATAAATGCCTAATTGGTGAAGTGCTGCAGAGAGGGTTGTCCTTCTGGAAGGTTCTCCCATCTCCACAGAAGAACTCCAGTTTGGCTGGGCGGCAACGTCTAGGAAGAGTCTTAGTGGTTCCAAACTTCTTCCATTTAAGAACGTTGGAGGCCATTGTGTTCTTGGGGACATTCAAAGCTGCAGACATTTTTTGGTACCCTTCCCCAGATCTATGCCTACGGACAATTCCTTCGACCTCATGGCTAGGTCTTTGCTCTGACATGCACTGTCAACTGTTGGACATTATATAGACAGGTGTGTGCCTTTCCAAATAATTTCCAATAAATGTAATTTACTAAAATCAAGTTGCAGAAACATCTCAAGGATGATCAATGGAAACAGGATGCACCTGAGCTCAATTTCGAGTCTCATAGCAAAGTGTCTGAATAGTTATGTAAATAAGGTATGTGTTTTTTATTTTTAATACACTTGCAAACAGTTCTAAAAACCTGTTTTCGCTTTGTCATTATGGGGTATTGTGTGGAAAAATAATTTAATCAATTTTAGAATAAGGGTCTAAAGTAACAAACTGTGGAAAAAGTCAAGAGGTCTGAAGACATTCCAAATGCGCTGTATGTAGAGTTAAATTCAAATGTAAAGTCAGTGACACAAGCTCCCACGTAGAATGACTATTGGTATCATCAGGTCAATAGGAATGATGTTCACAAAACACAATCTTCTCCATTAGTGCTTTAATTGCACTATTGGATTTGTGATCTTGGAGACATATTAAACGGCTGTGATTTCCTTGTGAAAGATTACATACAGTATGCACAATGTAGCAAAAACACTGCTATTATTGAAATGCACAGAAATGCCCATTTAATTTGGGTACCCAGGCACTGCAACAACAAAAAAATCCATTCCACATTTGATAGTCTGCAGAAAAATAAAAAGTATGATATTGATAGTATAGAATAAGATACCGATGAATTATTCTTTTTTAAACTGCTTTGCATGACATTATTCAACTTTCCCTCATTTTCATCTTTGTGTCTTACCGAGACTTTTACTGTGCACCTCCATATTTAAGTCATGCAAACAAGCGATACAATTCCTTCTAATAGCCTAAAAATTTCAACAATCACATTTCAACAATCACTACCTGTGGCTGCCTGCACCTCGCATCAGGTCCAATAGCAACAAGAGAAGACGCTGCCACTTGCCCAAAGCTTGAGCACCACTTACAAAAGATGGAGAAAATTATACATAGCGAAACGACCACCACGATATGAGGTGATAGGGGAATGGAGGGAAATGTCATCAACTACGAGCGAAAACATACTTCGGGGTCATGCATTTCACATTGCCTACATTGAAGTGAACATAGGCTACAACGACGTTTTGTTTAAAAATACAAGCATTTCACTTACCATTTTCTTTTCTTTAATAGTTGATTCGTTACTAGACAGGTAAAAGCTGACAGTGTAAAAGGTCGTTAGTCTTCCTTGACCATACGCAGTCGATATTCTTCATTCTGGTCTCCCTCGTCCGTCATTCATTCGAAGTAGCAGTTGTTGATTGTTACCTCTAATTTACATTTCGAGTACATGCCTATTTTTCTCTACGCGCGGTCAGATTTGTATTTCTATTGAATGTATATGGTTGATGCCCTTTTGCCTCAGTTTGTGATGCCCAAGATGGAGGATTGCGTGTGCACCTGTCATGCAACATGCGCAGAAGAGGGATGCACACAATACATCATTGCCTCAGCACCACCGGCAGCCGCTTTCAGCCCCCAACGATACATGTAAGCCCATTACGTTTGGGCAATAATATATATTCATGTGAAGCGTACAAACTTCCTATTATTTATTATGTCGTATTCTTGAGCAACGTTTAGCGCCAACTGAAGAGTCGGTCAGGCGCTAGTGAAGATTGCACATGACACCATAGGCTATTTAGCAAATAAAATGACAGCATCTAATTCATTATGTCTTGTTCGATTGTAGATACATACATGTTAGTGAATGTAGGTCAATTATATATTTTAATCTTGTGTTGAGGTGTTAAAACGTTATTTGATGATTGGATGCCTATCAAGGTCAGAAAGGTTATTCTCTTGTTGGGTTGATCAACAAAGTTCAACAATGACTGAATAAAGTAGGCTAGTCAGTAACATTTATTGTGTAATTATTTTGTCAACACGAAGACGATCCATAACTCAACATAACATCCATAACACAACATAACATCTATAACATAACATACATAACACAACATAACATCTATAGCATGACCCAATAACTATAACACAACATAACATCTATAACATAACATACATAACACAACATAACATCTATAACATGACCCAATAACTATAACACAACATAACATCTATAACATAACATACATAACACAACATAACATCTATAACATGACCCAATAACTATAACACAACATAACATCTATAACACAACATAACATCTATAACACAACCCAAAAACTATAACACAACATAACATCTATAACACAACATAACATCTATAACACAACAAAACATCTATAACACAACATAACATCTATAACACAACATAACATCTATAACACAACAAAACATCTATAACACAACACAATATATATATATATAACACAACATAACATCCATACCACAACATAACACCTATAACACAACATAACATCCATACCACAACATAACACCTATAACACAACATAACATCCATACCACAACATAACACCTATAACACAACATAACATCCATACCACAACATAACACCTATAACACAACATAACACCTATAACACAACATAACATCCATACCACAACATAACACCTATAACACAACATAACATCCATACCACAACATAACACCTATAACACAACATAACATCCATACCACAACATAACACCTCTAACGCAACATAACATCCATACCACAACATAACATCCATACCACAACATAACATCCATACCACAACATAACACCTATAACACAACATAACATCCATACCACAACATAACACCTATAACACAACATAACATCCATACCACAACATAACACCTATAACACAACATAACATCCATACCACAACATAACACCTATAACACAACATAACATCCATACCACAACATAACACCTATAACACAACATAACATTCATACCACAACATAACACCTCTAACACAACATAACATCCATACCACAACATAACACCTCTAACACAACATAACATCCATACCACAACATAACACCTATAACACAACATAACATTCATACCACAACATAACATCCATACCACAACATAACACCTCTAACACAACATAACATCCATACCACAACATAACACCTATAACACAACATAACATTCATACCACAACATAACACCTCTAACACAACATAATATCCATACCACAACATAACACCTATAACACAACATAACATCCATACCACAACATAACACCTCTAACACAACATAACATCCATACCACAACATAACACCTCTAACACAACATAACATCCATACCACAACATAACACCTCTAACACAACATAACATCCATACCACAACATAACATCCATACCACAACATAACATCCATACCACAACATAACACCTATAACACAACATAACACCTATAACACAACATAACATCCATACCACAACATAACACCTATAACACAACATAACATCCATACCACAACATAACACCTATAACACAACATAACACCTCTAACACAACATAACACCTATAACACAACATAACATCCATACCACAACATAACACCTCTAACACAACATAACATCCATACCACAACATAAAACACCTCTAACACAACATAACATCCATACCACAACATAACACCTATAACACAACATAACATCCATACCACAACATAACACCTATAACACAACATAACATCCATACCACAACATAACACCTATAACACAACATAACACCTATAACACAACATAACATCCATACCACAACATAACACCTCTAACACAACATAACATCCATACCACAACGTAACACCTCTAACACAACATAACATCCATACCACAACATAACACCTCTAACACAACATAACATCCATACCACAACATAACATCCATACCACAACATAACATCCATACCACAACATAACACCTATAACACAACATAACACCTATAACACAACATAACATCCATACCACAACATAACACCTATAACACAACATAACATCCATACCACAACATAACACCTATAACACAACATAACACCTCTAACACAACATAACACCTATAACACAACATAACATCCATACCACAACATAACACCTCTAACACAACATAACATCCATACCACAACATAAAACACCTCTAACACAACATAACATCCATACCACAACATAACACCTATAACACAACATAACATCCATACCACAACATAACACCTATAACACAAAATAACATCCATACCACAACGTAACACCTATAACACAACATAACATTCATACCACAACATAACACCTCTAACACAACATAACATCCATACCACAACATAACACCTATAACACAACATAACATCCATACCACAACATAACATCCATACCACAACATAACACCTCTAACACAACATAACATCCATACCACAACATAAAACACCTCTAACACAACATAACATCCATACCACAACATAACACCTATAACACAACATAACATCCATACCACAACATAACACCTATAACACAACATAACACCTATAACACAACATAACATTCATACCACAACATAACACCTCTAACACAACATAACATCCATACCACAACATAACACCTCTAACACAACATAACATCCATACCACAACATAACACCTATAACACAACATAACACCTCTAACACAACATAACACCTATAACACAACATAACATCCATACCACAACATAACACCTCTAACACAACATAACACCTATAACACAACATAACATCCATACCACAACATAACACCTCTAACACAACATAACACCTATAACACAACATAACATCCATACCACAACATAACACCTATAACACAACATAACATCCATACCACAACATAACACCTCTAACACAACATAACACCTATAACACAACATAACATCCATACCACAACATAACACCTCTAACACAACATAACATCCATACCACAACATAACACCTATAACACAACATAACATTCATACCACAACATAACACCTCTAACACAACATAACATCCATACCACAACATAACACCTCTAACACAACATAACATCCATACCACAACATAACACCTATAACACAACATAACATTCATACCACAACATAACATCCATACCACAACATAACACCTCTAACACAACATAACATCCATACCACAACATAACACCTATAACACAACATAACATTCATACCACAACATAACACCTCTAACACAACATAATATCCATACCACAACATAACACCTATAACACAACATAACATCCATACCACAACATAACACCTCTAACACAACATAACATCCATACCACAACATAACACCTCTAACACAACATAACATCCATACCACAACATAACACCTCTAACACAACATAACATCCATACCACAACATAACATCCATACCACAACATAACATCCATACCACAACATAACACCTATAACACAACATAACACCTATAACACAACATAACATCCATACCACAACATAACACCTATAACACAACATAACATCCATACCACAACATAACACCTATAACACAACATAACACCTCTAACACAACATAACACCTATAACACAACATAACATCCATACCACAACATAACACCTAACACAACATAACACAACATAACACCTCCTAACACAACATAACATCAACAACAAAACACCTATAACACAACATAACATCCATACCACAACATAACACCTATAACACAACATAACATCCATACCACAACATAACACCTATAACATATAACATCCATACCACAACATAACACCTATAACACAACATAACACCTATAACACAACATAACATCCATACCACAACATAACACCTCTAACACAACATAACATCCATACCACAACATAACACCTCTAACACAACATAACATCCATACCACAACATAACACTCTAACACAACATAACATCCAACAACACAACATAACATCCATACCACAACATAACATAACACCTATAACACAACATAACATCCATACCACAACATAACACCTATAAACACATAACAACATAACACCTATAACACAACATAACATCCATACCACAACATAACACCTATAACACAACATAACATCCATACCACAACATAACACCTATAACACAACATAACACCACATAACACAACATAACATCCATACCACACAACATAACACAACATAACATTCATACCACAACATAACACCTCTAACACAACATAACATCCATACCACAACATAACACCCATAACACAACATAACATCCATACCACAACATAACACCTATAACACAACATAACATCCATACCACAACATAACACCTATAACACAACATAACATCCATACCACAACATAACACCTATAACACAACATAAACACAACATAACACCTATAACACAACATAACACCTATAACACAACATAACATCCATACCACAACATAACACCTCTAACACAACATAACATCCATACCACAACATAACACCTCTAACACAACATAACATCCATACCACAACATAACACCTATAACACAACATAACACCTCTAACACAACATAACACCTATAACACAACATAACATCCATACCACAACATAACACCTCTAACACAACATAACACCTATAACACAACATAACATCCATACCACAACATAACACCTCTAACACAACATAACACCTATAACACAACATAACATCCATACCACAACATAACACCTATAACACAACATAACATCCATACCACAACATAACACCTCTAACACAACATAACACCTATAACACAACATAACATCCATACCACAACATAACACCTCTAACACAACATAACATCCATACCACAACATAACACCTATAACACAACATAACACCTCTAACACAACATAACACCTATAACACAACATAACATCCATACCACAACATAACACCTCTAACACAACATAACATCCATACCACAACATAACACCTATAACACAACATAACATCCATACCACAACATAACACCTATAACACAACATAACACCTATAACACAACATAACATCCATACCACAACATAACACCTATAACACAACATAACATCCATACCACAACATAACACCTATAACACAACATAACACCTCTAACACAACATAACACCTATAACACAACATAACATCCATACCACAACATAACACCTCTAACACAACATAACATCCATACCACAACATAAAACACCTCTAACACAACATAACATCCATACCACAACATAACACCTATAACACAACATAACATCCATACCACAACATAACACCTATAACACAACATAACATCCATACCACAACATAACACCTATAACACAACATAACATTCATACCACAACATAACACCTCTAACACAACATAACATCCATACCACAACATAACACCTATAACACAACATAACATCCATACCACAACATAACATCCATACCACAACATAACACCTCTAACACAACATAACATCCATACCACAACATAACACCTATAACACAACATAACATCCATACCACAACATAACACCTATAACACAACATAACACCTATAACACAACATAACATCCATACCACAACATAACATCCATACCACAATATAACACCTCTAACACAACATAACATCCATACCACAACATAACACCTATAACACAACATAACATCCATACCACAACATAACACCTATAACACAACATAACACCTCTAACACAACATAACACCTATAACACAACATAACATCCATACCACAACATAACACCTCTAACACAACATAACATCCATACCACAACATAAAACACCTCTAACACAACATAACATCCATACCACAACATAACACCTATAACACAACATAACATCCATACCACAACATAACACCTATAACACAACATAACATCCATACCACAACATAACACCTATAACACAACATAACATTCATACCACAACATAACACCTCTAACACAACATAACATCCATACCACAACATAACACCTCTAACACAACATAACATCCATACCACAACATAACACCTATAACACAACATAACACCTCTAACACAACATAACACCTATAACACAACATAACATCCATACCACAACATAACACCTCTAACACAACATAACACCTATAACACAACATAACATCCATACCACAACATAACACCTCTAACACAACATAACACCTATAACACAACATAACATCCATACCACAACATAACACCTATAACACAACATAACATCCATACCACAACATAACACCTCTAACACAACATAACACCTATAACACAACATAACATCCATACCACAACATAACACCTCTAACACAACATAACATCCATACCACAACATAACACCTATAACACAACATAACACCTCTAACACAACATAACACCTATAACACAACATAACATCCATACCACAACATAACACCTCTAACACAACATAACATCCATACCACAACATAACACCTATAACACAACATAACATCCATACCACAACATAACACCTCTAACACAACATAACATCCATACCACAACATAACACCTCTAACACAACATAACATCCATACCACAACATAACACCTCTAACACAACATAACATCCATACCACAACATAACATCCATACCACAACATAACATCCATACCACAACATAACACCTATAACACAACATAACATCCATACCACAACATAACACCTATAACACAACATAACATCCATACCACAACATAACACCTCTAACACAACATAACATCCATACAACAACATAACACCTCTAACACAACATAACATCCATACCACAACATAACATCCATACCACAACATAACATCCATACCACAACATAACACCTCTAACACAACATAACATTCATACCACAACATAACACCTATAACACAACATAACATCCATACCACAACATAACACCTCTAACACAACATAACATCCATACCACAACATAACACCTCTAACACAACATAACATCCATACCACAACATAACATCCATACCACAACATAACATCCATACCACAACATAACACCTCTAACACAACATAACATTCATACCACAACATAACACCTATAACACAACATAACATCCATACCACAACATAACACCTATAACACAACTTAACACCCATAACACCAATAACACAACACACATCCTTAACACAACATAACATCCATGGCATAACATCTACATCCATAACTCAACATAACATCTATAACACAACACAATATATATAACACACCATAACATCCATACCACAACATAACACCTATAACACAACATAACATTCATACCACAACATAACATCCATACCACAACATAACACCTATAACACAACATAACATTCATAACACAACATAACATCCATAACACCAATAACACAACCCACTGTAACATCCTTAACACAACATAACACCTATAACACAACATAACATTCATAACACAACATAACATCCATAACACCAATAACACAACACACTGTAACATCCTTAACACAACATAACATCCATGGCATAATATCTACATCCATAACTCAACATAACATCTATAACACAACACAATATATATAACACACCATAACATCCATACCACAACATAACACCTATAACACAACATAACATCCATACCACAACATAACACCTATAACACAACATAACATTCATAACACAACATAACATCCATAACACCAATAACACAACACACTGTAACATCCTTAACACAACATAACATCCATGGCATAACATCTACATCCATAACTCAACATAACATCTATAACACAACACAATATCTACAACACAACATCTATAACACAACATGACATCTATAATTCAACATAACATACATAACACAACATCAATAACACAACACAATATCTATAACACAACATAACATCTTGAACACAATACAGCATCTATAACACAAAATCACATCTATAAAACAACATAACATCTAGAACACAACACAACATCTAGAACACAACATAACATCTAGAACGCAACAAAACATCTTTAACACAACATAACATCTAGAACACAACATATAATCTATAACACAACATATATAACTTAAAACATACCTGGCAAGTATTATCTATTTAATATCTCTTAATCTCTGTCATTTCTATATCCATGTCTCTACACTAAATAATGATCCACTGATATAAGCAACGACACTGAACAAAAACATAACCCCAACATGATTCAATTTCAAAGATTTTACTGAGTTACAGGCTATATAAGGAAATCAGTCAATTTAAATAAATTCTGTGATCTTTTATTTCAGCTCATTAAACATCGGACCAACACTTTACATGTTGAGTCTGTGAGGGAAAGGGAGATGGCATGAGCAAATACATGCTTGTTTGCCAACAAACACAGTGTCAGTGTGTATGTGAGTGTGTTTCGCTCTGTGTGTGTGTGTGTGTGTGTGTGTGTGTGTGTGTGTGTGTGTGTGTGTGTGTGTGTGTGTGTGTGTGTGTGTGTGTGTGTGTGTGTGTGTGTGTGTGTGTGTGTGTGTGTGTGTGTGGATGCCCTCCAGCATTCTCTCTCTGGTGAGGAGTATGTGTGTGTGCGTGTGCGTGTGTGTGTGTGTGCAGGAATGCATGCATCAGGACATTGGAAGTAGAGGCTCTCTACCATCTATGGTGTGCAGTGTGGTGTGCATCTATGGTGTGCAGTGTACCTCCACGTTGTAGCCAACAGTGAATCAAAGCTTACCTCTGAGGTGGAGACAATCCTTTCTCTCTCACACAGTCTGAAATCAAAGAGAATCAAACTATGTGGTTTATGACCCTCGCCTTTGTACGTCTAGCCAAGAGGTATTACTGAGGAACAGTTTGCATCACCTTTTTAAATGGGCCTTATGTTCTTCCAAAGAATAAGAAAATGGAAACTATTCCAATTCCTATTTCACATATAACCCAGAGCTTCAGTTCCTTTTCTATTATTCAATGGGTCTGGGGCAGATTAGACAGGTTCCCCACGTTGGTACCTAATAGTGGAGTGGGTCAAGAGCTTCAAAACTATCATGATCCAAACATACCAAGACAATGTCTATTCCCCCTCAGAAGACTAAAAATATTTGGCATGGGTCCTCATATCCTTAATGGGTCAGCAGTCAAATGACCTCCACTCATCACTGTCAAACGCTCTCTGAATCACCTCAGCGAGCAGGCCTTTCTAATCGACCTGGCCCGGGTATCCTAGAAGGATATTGACCTCATCCCGTCTGTAGAGGATGCCTGGTGATTCTTTAAAAATGCCTTCCTTACCATCTTAAATATGCATGCCCCATTCAAGAAATTTAGAACCAGGAACAGGTATAGTCCTTGGTTCTCTCCAGACCGGACTGCCCTTAACCAGCAAAAAAACATCCTGTGGCGTGCTGCATTAGCATTGAACAGCCCCCGAGATATGCAACTTTTCAGGGAAGTTAGGAACAAATATACACAGGCAGTTAGAAGAGCCAAAGCTAGCTTTTTCAATCAGAAGTTTGCTTCCTGCAACACAAACTCACTGAAGATAGGAAACACTGTCACCACCGATAAATTCACTATAATTGAGAATTTCAATAAGCATTTTTCTACGGCTGGCCATGCTTTCTACCTGGCTACCCCTACCTCGGTCAACAGCATTGCACCCCCCACAGCAACTCGCCCAAGTCTTCCCCATTTCTCCTTCTCCCAAATCCAGTCAGCTGATGCTCTGAAAGAACTGGAACATCTGGAATCAGCTGGGCTAGACAATCTGGATCCTTTCTTTCTAAAATTGTCTGCCGAAATTGTTGCAACCCCTATTACAAGCCTGTTCAACCTCTCTTTCGTGTCATCTGAGATTCCCAAAGATTGGAAAGCAGCTGCGGTCATCCCCCCCTATCCTACCCTGCCTTTCTAAGGTTTTTGAATGCCAAGTTAACAAACAGATTACCGACCATTTCTAATCCCACCGTACCTTCTCCACTATGCAATCTGGTTTCAGAGCTGGTCATGGGTGCACCTCAGCCACGCTCAAGGTCCTAAATGATATCTTAACCTCCATCGACAAGAAAAAACACTGTGCAGCCGTATTCATTGACCTGGCCAAGGCTTTCGACTCTGTCAATCACCACATCCTCATCAGCAGACTCAACAGCCTCGGTTTCTCAAATGATTGCCTCGCATGGTTCATCAACTACTGTTCCTATAGAGTTCAGTGGGTCAAATCGGAGGGACTGTTGTCCGGACCTCTGTTAGTCTCTATGGGTGTGCCACAGGGTTCAATTCTTGGGCCGACTCTCTTCTCTGTATACATCAATGATGTCGCTCTTGCTGCTGGTGAGTCTCTGATCCACCTCTACGCAGACGACACCATTCTGTATACTTCTGGCCCTTCTTTGGACACTGTGTTAACTACCCTCCAGACGAGCTTCAATGCCATACAACTCTCCTTCCGTAGCCTTCAACTGCTCTTAAATACACGTAAAACTAAATGCATGCTCTTCAATCGATCGCTGCCTACACCTGCCCGCCAGCCCAGCCTCACTACTCTGGACGGTTCTGACTTGTGAAGGAGGTTGTCATGCAATAAAATGCAAATTAATTACTTAAAAATCATACAATGTGATTTCCTGGATTTTTGTTAGATTCCGTCTCTCACAGTCGAAGTGTACCTATGATAAAAATTACAGACCTCTACATGCTTTGTAAGTAGGAAAACCTACAAAATCGGCAGTGTATCAAATACTTGTTCTCCCCACTGTATATAGCCTCATTATTGTTATTTTATTATATTACTTTTTAAAACTTTTGTTTATTTAATTTGTATTTAATAATTTTAGAAAACATTTTATTACTTAAAAAAACTGCATTGATGATTAAAGGGCTTGTAAGTAAGGATTTCATGGTAAGGTCTACCGGTACACCTATTGTATTCGGCACATTTGAAAAATGGAATTTGATTTGAATAGTTTCGGTCTGGGGCAGATTGGACAAGTTCCCCACATTGGTCCCTATAGTACCTCTGTCAAGGGCTTTATGATCATTCAAACAAAGAACGTGTCAACACAAAGTCCTTACTGATAACAAAATGTGGCCTGCATGCCAGATATAATACCACATTAGATTTGCTAATCCCATATTGATGTATTTTTGTCATGGCCTGTCAATCCGACCGGCACTATAGGGACCAATGTGGGGACCTAGTCCAATCTGTCTCAGACCGACACTATGGGGACCAATATGGGGAAGAGTTAGTGGTAGAGGTAGTGGTCGTGGTAGAGGTAGGGGTAGAGGTAGAGGTAGTGGTAGGTGTAAAGGTAGAGATGGAGGTAGAGGTAGTGGTAGAGGTAGTGGTCGTGGTAGAGGTAGGGGTAGAGGTAGGGTTAGTGGTAGGTGTAAAGGTAGAGATGGAGGTAGAGGTGGTGGTAGAGGTAGAAGTAGAGGTAGTGGTAGATATAGTGGTAGTGGTAGAGGTAGGGGTAGAGGAAGAGGTAGTGGTAGGTGTAAAGGTAGAGATGGAGGTAGAGGTGGTGATAGAGGTAGAAGTAGAGGTAGTGGTAGATATAGTGGTAGTGGTAGAGGTAGAGGTAGAGGAAGAGGTAGTGGTAGGTGTAAAGGTAGAGATGGAGGTAGTGTTAGTGGTCAAGGTAGTGGTAGTGGTAGAGGTAGTGGTAGTGGTAGGTGTAAAGGTAGAGATGGAGGTAGAGGTGGTGATAGAGGTAGAAGTAGAGGTAGTGGTAGATATAGTGGTAGTGGTAGAGGTATGGGTAGAGGTAGAGGTAGTGGTAGGTGTAAAGGTAGAGATGGAGGTAGAGGTGGTGATAGAGGTAGAAGTAGAGGTAGTGGTAGATATAGTGGTAGTGGTAGAGGTAGTGGTAGTGGTAGTGGTAGTGGTAGTGGTAGAGGTAGTGGTAGAGGTAGTGGCAGAGGTAGTGGTAGGGGTAGTGGCAGGGGTAGATGTAGTGGTAGAGGTGTTGGTAGAGGTACTGGTAGAGTTAGTGGTAGAGGTAGAGGTAGTGGTAGAGATAGAAGTAGAGGTAGTGGTGGAGGTAGTGGTAGAGGTAGTGGTAGTGGTAGAGGTACTGGTAGAGGTAGTGGTAGAGGTACTGCTAGAGGTAGTGGTAGAGGTTAGGGATGCATGATATATCGGTAAGCATATCGGAATCGGACGATATTAGCTAAAAATGCCAACTGATGTCAAAGCTGACCTGCATACCTATATAATGTAGGTAGATGACGTCATGACGCCACAAACAAATACAGCACTACACAGAACAAAATCATTAAAATACTAAGAGAGCACTTCCAACAACTTAACAAGTTCAAGTCAAGCAGTCATTTGAAAGAGTAACAACATGTCAGTGAGACAACTCAAAGGTGAAATTATCGCCAAGATAATAGAATTCATTGCCCTTGACAATCAACCGTTCTCTGTCGTGAATGATGTTGGCTTTCGCCAACTGGTCTTGCACCGGTACACACTACCAAGTAGGCGCTATTTTTCAGATGTTGCCCTACCGGAGTTACACAGTATTGTTGAAACGCACATCTATGAGCTACTTGCTATGGGCGTCACTGCTATTAGTTTCACGACTGACATTTGGACCAGCGATGTCAGCCCCATGAGCATGCTGAGTCTGACAGCACAGAGGATTACGTACTGAGGAAAGCCGTATTGCATGCTCCAGAATGTGCTGGTTCTCACACCGCTGCTGCCATTTCAATGGCATTTGAGAACATGTTTGAAACTTGAAAAAACCTGAAAACACTCCTAGCTCCATTCGAACAACTGACTTGAGAAAAAAGCTTAACTGCATCTGCAGCAGACATGATACCCTCTGTCATGGCATTGAAATGCCTGCTCAACAAAACTTCCAACACATACCGTGGGGTTAAAACTTGCAAAAGTACTCTTCAAGAGGCTATGAACAAGTGATTCGGAGACATTCTCTCTGGGCCTCTTTACTATGTCGACTGCTACTTTGATGCAGACAAAATAAAAAGGTTTTACATTAAATGTTAGACACAGCTGGACAAGATGGAAATGGACACAGTGACAGTGTACGCCGAGGAAGAGAGGGCACGGACAGACAGAGCTGAAACTTCAATGCTTGACATGTATGATGAAATCCTGGTTGAGACTGAACCAATGAACAAGTAAGTGAAAGAAATAGGTTTTGATTATGTTTTACTAGTAATGGAGACATAAGTAAATGCCAACAAAATAACTTTTTGATCAGTGTGTGTGTGTGTGTGTTAACTATTTAACTGTACTAGAATGCTTAAAAGGCAGCAAAAATGTTTAATATCGGTTATCTGTATTGCTTTTTTTCACAAGGAAAATAGCGGATATCGGTATCGGCCAAAAACGTCATATCGGTGCATCCCTAGTAGAGTGGTAGTGGTAGTGGTAGCAGTAGAGGCAGTGGTGGAGATAGAGGTAGTGGAGGTGGCAGAGGTAGAGTTAGATGTAGTGGTAGAGATAGAGGTAGTGCTAGAGGTAGAGGTAGTGGCAGAGGTAGAGGTAGAGATAAAGGTAGCAGCAGAGGTAGAGGTAGAGGTAGTGGTAGAGGTACTGGTAGTAGCAGAGGTAGTGGTAGAGGTAGAGGTAGAGGTAAAGGTAGTGGCAGAGGTAGAGACAGCGTCGTCCGGGTACAGTCCAGTAGTTTAGCATCTGCGTCATCTGACCACTTCCGAGTTTCTGGTACTTCCTGCTTTAGTTGTTGCTTGTAAGTAGGAATCAGGAGGATAGAGTTATGGTCAGATTTGCCAAATGGAGGGTGAGGGAGAGCTTTGTACATGTCTCTGTGTGTGGAGTAAAGGTGGTCTAGAGGTTTTTTTCTCTGCTTGCGCATGTCACATTCTGGTAGAAATGAGTTAAAACAGATGTAAGTTTCCTTGCATTAAACTCCCCAGCCACTAGGAGCGCCGCCTTTGGATGAGTATTTCTTTGTTTGCCTATGGCCTGTGGTCTTAGTGCCAGCATCGGTTTATGGTGGTAGATAGACAGCTACGAAAAATATAGATAAATGGTGTGGCCTACAGCTTACCATGAGATACTCTACCACAGGCGAGCAAAACCTTGAGACTTCCTTAATATTAGATTTTGTGCACCAGCTGTTATTTACAAATAGACACAGACCGCCACCCCTTGTCCTACCAGAGGCAGCTATTCTATTTTGCTGATGCACGGAAAACCCAGCCAGCTGTATGTTTCCGTCCAGTACGAGTTGAGTAATCGCTGTCCTGATATCCAGAAGCACTTTTTGGTCATAAGAGACAGTGGCAGAAACATTATGTCCATAATAAGTTACAAATAACATGAAAAAACACATGATAGCACAATTGGTTAGGAGCCGGTAAAACGGCAGCCATCTCCTCTGGCGCCATTCAACATGTGTGCGTGTGTGCATGTGCATGTGCGTGAAACGTGTGTGTACCTGTCTAGTTATTGGGAGTAATGATGGTGAGAAAAATGTTCATTGACAGGGACAAGCACTAACTATGTGGCAAATAGTGCTGATAAAGTGGATGAACAGTTGATTGGTGATTGAGGTGGCAGAGGCATCAGGAGAAGGGATTCACATTCCTACAGTAAATGTTGAAGATGCAAAGATTGAAGACGTTCAGGGGGAAATGGATTAGTGGTGATGGCCTACCAGACACTATCTAGATCTCTACCGATCAAATATTTTTGGTAGTTTTCTCATTGACAAATTGATCTTATTTAGAGAAGGAGATATATGGCAATCAAAGGCTGATTGTTGATGGCTAAGGGAGAGGCCTGCTAGCTTGACTTATCAGTCAAGGCCATTGGTAATCAGGTTTTTCTAAGAACACAGACATGCATGGAATTGGTGTTTTCCTCCGTTGCTGGGTTCTCCCTTTCCATAGTGATCACATGCTTTTTTCTCTCGTTATCTCTTCCTTGTCTCAAACAAGGTCTCACTCTCCCTCTCTCCATCACACACACACAGGCTGTGATTCAATTCGATCGAGGGTTATAGGCATTTAATTTTTTTAATGCAATTTCCTATTGAGTCGACATACGTAGAGTTTTCCGTGCCGTACTTGCCCAGCCTATTGTCAGTGTTTACCTGTTGGATCAGAATACAGGGAAAACACATTACTAACAGTTATGAAATTGAATACCACGTTCCATATATTTGACTGGACACTGCAACTATATGACATACAAAACTCTTCTGTGCGATTGGAGATTGCCCATGAGTAATGGTCTCCAACACCAGACACATTGTCAGCCATTTCTTTTTTTATTTGTTTAAAAAAAAAGATTCTACTGTGTTATTGACTTGTTTATTGTTTACTCCATGTGTAACTCTGTGTTGCTGTCTGTTCACACTGCTATGCTTTATCTTGGCCAGGTCGCAGTTGTAAATGAGAACTTGTTCTCAACTAGCCAACCTGGTTAAATAGAGGTGAAATAAAATCATTAAAAAAATATTTAAAAAATTCAAGATTTGAGCGGCAGCTTCAGTGGCTACCACCAGGGGGCTCTAGCCTCAAAGCAAAACTCCACTGTAACAAAATAATACTGCTGAAGGGCATTTGTGACTGTGACATACTGTAAGATTCAAGGAGAGTCACCGTTTTGTGTAGATCAACATCTGACTTTAAAGGTGCTCAATTATTTCTTTGTAGCTTCAAATGGTAACGGCTCAGCGGAGCACTCAATAGCCAAGGCTGGTAAAAAAAATAAGTAACGTACAAATGAAGTCAGCAAAACAGCCTCAACCTCTCCTCAAGGTACGATAATGATGTACTATGATTTGAATACTCTATAGCAACGTCCATTCATACAGTTTTCACTGTAATTCACCTCTAACAAAATGATATCTTACATTCACCGTGACGAATACATAAGGAATGGGGCATTTATTTGACAGTGTGTCCCAAAAAGGCAAATGGACCGTAATGGGATTTTGCTCTGCTTAGAGGCTGTGGATTTTCTCTTGTATACAATTACATCCAGCCTACTGCAGAGCCTTCTGGCGTGCATGTCTTTGTATGCTTGCAGTGACCCAAAGGTCCGTCTTGTTTCTAATTTCCACTGTTTATTGCATGTTTCGTATCAGTCTCTGTGTTTCAGGAGACCACCATGGAAGCAGCAATCACATGTGGACAGGGAGACAAAATACCAAGCTTTCACAGACAAAACCTCCAGGGGTGAAAGAGTATGTGCCTGTGTGAGAGAGAGGGAGAGAAAGAGGGTGTATGTGTGTGCATGCTTAAGTGTATGTGTATGTGTTCAACTATTCTTGTGGAGACCAGAAATCCCCAAAAGAATAGTAAACAAACACTAATTTGAGGGTAAGAGTACGAGGGTAGGGGAAGAGTACGATTAGGGGTTAGAGAAAATCGGATTTAGAATGGGACTAAATTGTGTGTCCCCACAAGTCAGTAGTCAGTTGTCCAACAGAATGTACTCAACTGAATGAGAGAGGTGCCTTTATTGACATCCACGTCTTCGGCGCCGGGGAACAGTGGGTTAACTGCTTGCTCAGGGGCAGAGTGCGTGTGTGTGTGTGTGTGTGTGTGTGTGTGTGTGTGTGTGTGTGTGTGTGTGTGTGTGTGTGTGTGTGTGTGTGTGTGTGTGTGTGTGTGTGTGTGTGTGTGTGTGTGTGTGTGTGTGTGTGTGTGTGTGTGTGTGTGTGTGTGTGTGTGTGTGTGTGTGCACTAGAGAGAGAGAGAGAGAGAGAGAGAGAGAGAGAGATTCCACAATGTGAAGTGCTGACATCTGCTGCAGGCTTTTGCAGGGGTGGAATGTGATACTCTTCTTTACACAAAGGGACTTGGCCCTTACAGAAGGCACAAGAGGACCTCTATATGCCACACTCCATGGAGGCAACACACCAACCCGTGTATCACAGCCATGCAATCTCTTATCTGCCGTTAACTTTGATTAAAAACGTTAAAACCTCTCATACTTTTCAGGTGGTGATATCTTTAGGCTTTCCCTCTCTCTGAGGCTGCAATGTCTCACCAATGTGAGACAGGGCTAAGTTGCTCTGCCATTGCATCATGTGTCATGGTGAATAGGTTCAATGTGTCTGCAACTCCCTTTGATTGCTTTGTCTGCTGGTATACTTACACAGGGACACACACACACATATGAGGATTCCACTGACAATGAGATGAGAGTAACCACATGAAACGCATATGATGAGGTACAGCATTGTGCTGGAGAGTGGAAATTGGGAACATAAGGGGGAAATGGTAACAGCGGTGTCTACAGCTTTGAAATGACACATTTTGAGTTCTTAAACATTTCCCCAAACAGGCATTAGGCATTTTTCTAACTTCCCCATGATGAAAAGTTCTGGGCAATGATGGTGAGACTAAGGAATGAGTCCAGGGGGAGTGTTTATGGTACAGTATTCACATTGTTGAAATGGGAAAGTTATGTGTAGCCTACAGTGCCAATATCACAATTATATTAACCCTTAATGGCATGATATCACAAGGAATATGTTTAACAGCAATGGGTAGGAAAAAACAGAGGGAAAAAGAGGACCAGCTGATCGAAATGCTATTTTGTACATTACATTGTGACCTATTGCATTAACATTGCTTGACTCAAATGTGCCATGCATTATCACTCTATTGATGCAAAATCTAGCTGATATCATTTATGATGTGATTATAATGAAGATTAATTATCCAATTTATAGTAGATACAGTCGTTCAATTCAGGCACAATGCATTACGCATCATGGACATACATGGATTGTTACTGTAGGCTACTGTATCAGAAACATAAATGTCAAAACAGACAGTAAAAAATGTTTTCAAGTGTCTGTCCTATATCTAAGAGATATAAGAAAACTCAGGAAAAAAATAAAACATGTTTTAGACCCATGTTTGGTCACGTTATTCATGGCACATTTGAACCCAATGCCCTTTTTGCCATTTTTACAGCCGGTACTTGGCAATGCTCCCTCTGAACTGGGCACAGCTCCGCCTGGCACTGCAGCACAGAAATATCAGGCGACAGAGAGAAGCACGATTGAACTTCCCTCAACTTCCTAGAGCAGTGATCACCAACTGGTAGGTCGCGATCAACTGGTCAATCTCCAAGGCACTCCTAGTCGATTGCCAAACATTTATGTAAAAAAAGAACGATGAAGTCTTGTGTTCCTATTTTTTTTATTTGTCTAGGGCAGGTGCACCCGATTCAGCTGCCCTGCACGCCAGGTAGGCAAACTGCTGCCATTTTGAACTATTGCATATGTCTGAAGGCACAAACTCTGCCTTCCCGGGGGCCCAGAGAGCAAATATAGTGCACTGTAGGTCTACCGCTGGCCAATCGGATGGCTCAGATAACCGTGTCTGCAGTTAGGTAGCAGGCATAAAAGAAAGCTATAGCTAAACTGATACTGTGAGATTTCAAAACATTTAAAACCATGACTAGAGAGAGACGGTCAAATAATACAGCAAAGAGATGCTGTTTTTATGAATTAATTGATGTTTAAGTTATTCAGCACTGTCAACACTTTGTGTTCAACACATTTATAAGCCATAAAATGTGCGTTCTTCCTATTTCCACTCAGCGCTACAACAAGCACTGCAACAGTAATAAATGAGCTGGAAAGTGTATCTATAGGCTTGCGTTTTTTATCGAGGAATATTTTACTTTCTCTCTTCCTAGGAGTAACAACATGAATTTGAGCATGAGGCAGAAATAATGCAGTGCGACTTGAGTTTCGCTATCAGCTGGAAGACGCTGTCCCTTTTTAGTCAGTGACAGTGGAGAAAAGTGAGAGCAGGGGGATGTTGAACGGCGGGTCCTCAGTCTGCTGCTCTCTCCCTCCGCTGAGACTCATTTTTATTTTATTTAACCTTCATTTAACTGAGACTGATCATTAGATGTTGACACAATCAGCCCAGTAAAATAAAAATAAAAAGCTAATGATTTAAATATATGCTCACTCAGCTGTGCTTCACGAGTAATACAACAATAGACCTTTTACAGGTGTGATCATATTGCCGACCTCAAATTTTGAAATATAATTTCAAAAAGGGGCCCGAACAACAATGCATTGGTAAGGCAATTCAAGCAAAGCCAATATGCGGTGGTAATGTATTGGGCATATAGCTTACTGCGCAAACCTCATTGCTACAGTACTGTTTTTAATTGGTTAATGTTGCAAAGGCTTACGTTTTTTTTAAAGTCATGAACGGTAGATCTTGCATTTTGACTCAAAATGATCTTGACTCAGAAAAGGTTGGTGACCACTGTGCTAGAGTTTTCCCTGTTAACACTGTCAACGTTTCCTTTACTGAGGCAATTGTGACACACAATATTAGCCACTTTCAATGCAACATACCGAAACAAAACAAACTGTGCAACATATGTTGTTGTAGGCAGAATGCATCAGAGTAGGATTCTATTGCATTGACACGCACTATTCAGCCCGTACTCTACAAAAACTAGCAGAGGAAGCAAACAATAAGCAAACAAGAAAATGCTCATCCAGAAGCGGCGCTGCTAGTGGCAGGGGCATTTAATGCAGGCAAACTTAAATCCGTTCCACCTCATTTCAGCACGACCAGCATGTCACTTGCAACCAGAGGAAAAAAGACCACCTATTCTCCACACACAGAAATAAATAGAAAACTCTCCCTCGCCATCCATATGGCAAATCTGACCATAATTCTATCCTCCTGATTTCGGCTTACAAGCAAAAACTAAAGCAGGAAGTACCAGTGACTCGCTCAATACGGAAGTGGTTAGGTGATGCTACAGGACTGTTTTGATAGCACAGACTGGAATATGTTCTGTGATTCATCCAATGGCATTGAGGAGTATACCACCTCAGTCATCGGTTACATCAATAAGTGCATTGAAGACGTCGTCCCCACAGTGACCATACGTACATATCCCAACCAGAAGCCATCGATTACAAGTAACATCTGCATTGAGCAAAAGGCTAGAGCTGCCTATATCAAGGAGCAGGACACTAATCCGGATGCTTATAACAAATCCCGCTATGCCCTCAGATGAACCATCAAACAAGCAAAGCGTCAATACAGGATTAAGATTGAATACTACTGCACTGGCTCTGACGCTCGTCGGATATGGCAGGGCTTGAAAACTATTACGGACTACAAAGGGAAACCCAGACATGAGCTGCCCAGTGACGCGAGCCTACCAGATGAGCTAAATGCCTTTTATGCTCGCTTCAAGGCAAGCAACACTGAAGCATGCACGAGAGCACCAGCTATTCTAGACGACTGTGTGATAACGCTCTCGGTAGCCAACGTGAGCAAGACCTTTGAACAGGTCAACATTCACAAAGCCGCGGAGACAGACAGATTACCAGGATGTGTACTCAAAGCATGCGTGGAGCAACTGGCAAGTGTCTTCACTGACATTTTCAACCTCTCCCTGATCGAGTCTGTAATACCTACATGTTTAAAGCAGATTTACTTTGAACTGGACTGTGTTTACAGCATTAGCGGCCATGCGTAGATGCACTTGTTTTGAGATCAAAGAGTGAGCATGTTAGTGTGCATGTTGAGAGCATGTTAGTCCTATGGTTATTTTGCATACAACCTTCACACAACTTTCTGGAAATTGTGCAGGATAGTGGCTTGGTTTTGGAACATTCTCAGCACATTTAAGCAATTTAAACAAATAACATACTTTAACAGAACCTTTCCTTAAGGTTCAATCATGGATACATTTAATTTCAATTTTGGTAATGTTCTAGGAACTTTCTCCAACTGGGTTGACATTTGGAATGTTCTCAAATAGTTCAGAGAACTGTCACGCCCTGGTCTTAGTATTTTGTGTTTTATTTATTATTTTGGTCAGGCCAGGGTGTGACATGGGTTATTTATGTGGTGTGTTTTTGTCTTGGGGTTTTTGTAGGCTATGGGATTGTGGTATAGTAGAGTTGTCTAGGTAAGTCTATGGTTGCCTGGAGTGGTTCTCAATCAGAGGCAGATGTTTATCGTTGTCTCTGATTGGGAACCATATTTAGGCAGCCATATTCTTTGAGTGTTTCATGGGTGATTGTTCCTGTCTCTGTGTTTGTTTGCACCAGATAAGGCTGTTTAGGTTTTTCATGGTTTTGTATTGTTTGTTATCATCTTTATTAAAGAAGTTTAATAATAACCACGCTGCATTTTGGTCCAATCCCTGCTACACCTCCTCTTCAGAGGAAGAGGAAGAACCTTAACAAGAACGTTAACTTAAGAAACAATGTTGTTCTGTGGGAATTTCAATACTTAAGCATAATGTTTCCTTACAGGTTTCCTATTTAAAGACATTTTCTCAAATTGCTCAGAGAACATTAAGAAAACTTTCCATAGAAAAAAACTTTAGTAACGTTCAGAGAATGTTATTTAAGCAATAAGCACGAGGGGGTGTAGTATATGGCCAATATACCACGGCTAAGGGCTGTTCTTAGGCAAGACACAACATGGAGTGCCTGGATACATCCCTTAGTTGTATCCAGCTTCAGTTTGAAGTGATTGTGTTATCTATATTGTTGGCTAGCTCCTCTAAACAACACAGTGTCCTGACAGGTGAGCATATTTTTTTATGCCAGGCGAAATCGCACTTCATTAGCTCATTGTTATGGATGTATCCAAATAAATGTCTCTAGAAAACAGCTTAAACAAATGCTAACTACTACTACTACTTTGCAGTTATTCTGGCTGCACTTTTTGACGTGACTGTACATTTGCCGTAGTTGGCTAGCTAGCAAGCAAGGGATAAGAACGTCGCCAGCCAGTATAGCAATGGAACTTTTAGAATGAGCGATACAGAACAAAAAGACTGAACGAATGGGTCGCGTCTCTAGCAACCGAACCGATGGAACGAACGACCAGCCTGCTTGGGTAGCAACCCTAGATTAGGGTCGGGACTATATCTTGTGGAAGGATAACATTTATAATAAAAGTTATAATGAGAACATGTCAATCATTATTTGAATATGTTGGTAACCCGTTGTATAAAAGTGATAATGTCCTCAAAGCCGGTGTTTGTAGGATATATTGGTGACTTCGTCTCGGGCCTAACAATACCCGTGCCAATATATCCTTCAAACACCGGCTTCTCTGACATTATCACTTAAACATATACTGTACATTCCGTTCTCAGCAGCAACAGAACTCTCTCTATCCTCTAACTTGTTAAGTGTGTTAAGGTGTGATGGCTGAGCCCAGTAATTGGCCACACCTGATCTTGTTTCCTTTGAAATGGGGTCTGTTTAATAGACTAAAATGAACAGCTTTGTAAGCATTAAAAAAACATGGCACGCTAGCTCCATCCTGGTGGCACACTGGAATAATTCCATGGATAGAGAACAGAAGGTTATAGGCACCCCAATGCTGGAACCAGCTTCCCTATGAAGCTAGGACAGCAGAACCCTGCAAATCTTCCCGAAAACATCTGAAACCCTGCCTGTTCGAAGAGTATCTTAAATTATCCCACAGCACCCCCCTTTTGTGAACTTTCTGTGAACTATCACTCACACTTTACTTTTTCCCCCTTATTAGGTCTGACTTGATAGCTACTTTATTACAGAACATTGTACTTACTTTGACTGTGATTTGTGGTTGTCCCACCTAGCTA
The DNA here is from genome assembly GCF_023373465.1 of Oncorhynchus keta. Taxonomy (NCBI): domain Eukaryota; kingdom Metazoa; phylum Chordata; class Actinopteri; order Salmoniformes; family Salmonidae; genus Oncorhynchus; species Oncorhynchus keta. The sequence goes on along the minus strand of NC_068424.1, from coordinate 59,110,914 downwards.
TCTTAAAATGAATGCAGTAACTGTAAATTGCTCTGGATAAGAGTGTCTGCTAAATGACAAATACAGAACAGAAGATTATAGGTTAAAATCTCACTCATGCCGTGTCACAATAAAAAATAAATGTGTGTGCAGGATTAATGCCTGGGAATTAATTTCCATGTGCCCTGTCTGTGCATGGAGTTTGAAGGTGAACCAAAAATAAGCTAGCAGTGTTATTAAAAGTCTTATTGAAACATTCAGTGAAAGATTTAAGGAAGTTATTCCAAAAACTCAAAATTGCCCAAAAAAATCCGCCCTACAGAGCATCAATAAAACCACCCAGGAAAACTTTCAGGTAACGTTAACTATATTAAAACATTCTGAGAACCTCCCTGCAACTTAAATATTTACTTCCCAGAACAGGTCGAAATGTTCACTTCCGTTCTCAGAATGTTTACAAAACATGATGTTTTACCCGTTTTATGGCTTTGTTCCCAGAACCAACTGGAAACCAAAAACGTATGTTCCCACAACTTCCAAGGAACCAAATGTGCTGGCTGGACAAACACCAGGAGAGCTGGACATACACCAGGAGAGCTGGACATACACCAGGAGAGCTGCAGCAACTGAACAGTTAACTTCCCTGGTAGTTTTCTTCACTAGAAAGTTTTACTTTTTGTATAGCACCTGTTGTGTCGTCAGCTCAGCTGGCAGTCTGCTTTTCCAAAAATCCAGACCTTGTTGTCTCACTTTTAGCGACAGTTTAGCTCCAGTCTCCAGCATAGTTTAGTTCCAGTCAACAGCCACCGAGCCAAGACCTCACCAAACAACTGGAGTTATGTGTGCTCTGCAATATCATCCACTGTACAAACTGTATCGAATTGCACTGCACTCTTGTGGTATCTGCGGTTAATGTGAAGTTTATTGTAATGCCTGCAAATCTGTGGATTGGACTTGCAGACGGCGGAGACTTTGGAAACTAATGAATGTCGCGCGCAGACAACAGTATCGCACCTCTCATTGGACAAAAAGTTTCAGATTTAAGCATTTACGATTTATTTCACTCAATACATAAGTAATTTGGTGCCTTTGATGGAACTTTAAAGTGGATATGTAATTTAGTTCAAGCGCAGCAGTGACTTTCTAACTTCCAAGGCAATTTTCCATATACCCCACAGGTGCGCACTTGTATCGGAACCAGTTTGTCGTGCGCTCGGCCGTTGGTTTCAAAATTATCCTTTTGTGGATATTACGTGATTTTTTTGACGTTTCATTTTTTTTCAAAGGACTCTGTATTTGAATGAGATTATGTCGATTTTACTCTGCGTTTATCCGCTACAAATTTGTCCAAAACAGCATTGTTGTCATCCAAACAACCGTTGTGCATGGTGATACTAAACGTCTCGTCAACAGTGTTTTGTAATCGCTGTCCGCCACTAATCCAAATGATCCTTCCATTATTAATCCTGTTTGTATCGCTTCTTCAACAACATGGCTCAGAAGCTGAATCAAGTCATGTCAGCAAATTCCAACAACCAAGTTTAAAGGAACAAAACGGTAAGTTGCGTGTTTTGAATGTGTGTTTAGCTGTCAGTTTTAACATGGGTTGAGTTGGAAATAAAGGACTTTAACAATTCTCACATATCCATTCCTGCTCATACATAAATTTCCAGAACTCAAACCTACTCCTCTTACAAAGCACATCTTGCTTGAGTTTAAACAGCAATGAATGAATACGTTTTATTCAGTTCAAACAGCATTATCCAGGATAGGAAGTGGATATTATTACCTTTACCTTTCAAGTGTGCCGGTGTGTGTTTAAGGGGGAACCCCCTCTGAAATGTAATGTCCCCTGAGAGAGGTTTTCTCTATGATTGTCAAAGGCTCCATTCATTCAATGGTAGTCATTCCAGGTGATGTAATTTGCTTATCCTCTGAACCCCACTGATTTAGACTGTCAAATTGTTTTTTTCTTTTATTGTTATTTCCCCTTTTAAAGTCAAATAAATATGGTGGTAAGACATACATACATTATTACATAGATTAAGAGACTGTCCAATGAATCATCTCTGCAAATAGTTTATTCTTTCCAGCATGTGGAACTTGGAATCAAGCTATTGTTGTGATGAGGTGTGTGTGCCTGTGTGCATGGATGTGCACACCTGTGCATAAATTCATAACTAGCCTATGCTTTTGCATCCAGGTCATTTTGCAGTTCATTTCACATTATTTGATGAAGCATACACTAGCAATGTACTCTTTCCATTTGTTTATCATATGTAAACTGTTTGCAGATTTTTGCTTTACACTAATACTGATTCACTATCTCAAACTTTGTTTATTCAATACTTACCAGCGTCATTACCATATAATTACAGTGTCATTAACAACCAAAATTGTTTCTAATGCACAGCCCCCTCATGTTGTGGAAGGTCATATGTCACCCTATGTCTTACTTAAAACATTAGGCATTCTTCTTAAGAGTAAGATCAATTTATTGGTCAATTGCACATAAGTTCCAATTGAAATGTGACTTTCGCTTTTAACCCAACCCCTCAGAAAGGCATATATATATACACATACATATACAGGGACCTGTTGTTGTGGGGTTTTAAGTGCCCTGCTCAAGGGCACAACGGCAGGCAATGGCATCTAGGATTTTATACCAGCAACCCTCTGATTGCTAGCTCACTTCCCACCCCATTTTTCCCGTTAGACCCAGGATTCGAACTGCCAGCCATCCGCTAGGCTACCCTTCACCTCAAACACCTAATTTGCATATCTCACATTCCTGCATGCAGCTCCTCCATTGGCAAACAGTGGCCACGCATTGAATGAGAATAAAGTCCCTGGCTAACGTTAACCTTTGGCTCTGACGTGTGAGTGTTTCACCAGCGCTCCAGTGTGGTTGATTGCTGATGCTCGGCGACAATTTGATACTGAAAGCTAGCCCTATCTGGCATGTTTAGTGGTGGTTACTGGGAGAGTGACAGTCCTGGGAGAGTTGCAGTCACTCTACTATCAGTCTCAGCATGGTTGCTAGTGTGGCCCTCTACTATCAGTCTCAGCATGGTTGCTAGTGTGGTCCCTCTACTATCAGTCTCAGCATGGTTGCTAGTGCAGTACCTATACTATCAGTCTCAACATGGTTGCTAGTGCAGTCCATATACTATCAGTCTCAACATGGTTGCTAGTGCAGTCCCTATACTATCAGTCTCAGCATGGTTGCTAGTGCAGTCCCTGTACTATCAGTCTCAACATGTTTGCTAGTGCAGTCCCTGTACTATCAGTCTCAACATGGTTGCTAGTGCAGTCCCTGTACTATCAGTCTCAGCATGGTTGCTAGTGCAGTCCCTGTACAACAGTAACTTCCTCCAAGGGAACTGTTGTTGTTGACCGTTGTTATGCAACCTGATACATAGGCTATACTCTTTATTACAGAAGATGGAGTCCTAATCGCTAGGTGTGTCAGGCAGTAACGATCGGCCATGTCATTGTCATTCTGTTCCACTTGTCTCACATCTCCAGTGAGTGAGGCTCAGCCATTAATTAAACCACTTCACCTTGTATTGTAGCTTATTAAACTTTGGGTTTCAGTTTGGATTGTTTCTTGATGAATTAACATTTTGTTAATATGCTTAAATGTTTACAGTGTCTTTTCCACGATCTTGCGGTTGATAAGTGAGTGTTGGCATTGCATTTTCAGCCAAATGAAACTGCCTCAAAATCAAACTTCTGAAACTATTTTTCCAAAGATTCAAGAACCCAGCTGCACATTTTAGTACGAGATGCAGATTACCTAGGGATAATCTAGTGTAGCCTCTTTCAGCACCAGTCCAGGAAGCCGAGGAACATGCAAGACATGCCAAAGATCACAGGGGCTGCTGTTCTGAAAAAAACAGATTAGGGGATTTACGGGGGGTTAATAGGACTCACAGGCCAATGGAAATGTGTAGCTTTTCACGTATGCATGGTTGTCTGGGAAAGAGGTCGACCGATTATGATTTTTCAACGCCGATACTGATACCTGTTATTGGAGGACCAAAAAATGCTGATACCGATTAATCGGCTGAGTTTTACATATATATATTTGTAATAATGACAATTACAACAATACTGAATGAACAATGAACACTTTTATTTTAACTTAATATAATACATCAATAAAATCAATTTAGTCTCAAATAAATAATGAAACATGTTCAATTTGGTTTAATTAATGCAAAAACAAAGTGTTGGAGAAGAAAGTAAAAGTGCAATATGTGCTATGTAAAAAAGCTAATGTTTAAGTTCCTTGCGCAGAACATGCGAACATATGAAAGCTGGTGGTTCCTTTTAACATGAGTCTTCAATATTTCCAGGTAAGAAGTTATAGGTTGTAGTTATTATAGGACTATTTCTCTCTATACCATTTGTATTTCATATAGCTTTGAGTGTTAGATGTTATAATAGGTACTTTAGTATTGCCAGCCTAATCTTGGGAGTTGATAGGCTTGAAGTCATAAACAGCGCAATGCTTGAAGCATTGCGAAGAGCTGCTGGCAAACGCAGGAAAGTGCTGTTTGAATGAATGCTTACGAGCCTGCTGCTGCCTACCACCGCTCAGTCAGACTGATCTATCAAATCATAGTCTTAATTGTAATATAATAACACACAGAAATACGAGCCTTAGGTCATTAATATAGTCAAATCTGGAAACCATCATTTCGAAAGCAAAATATTCATTCTTTCAGTGAAATACGGAACCGTTACGTATTTTATCTAACGGGTGGCATCCATAAGTCTAAATATTGCTGTTACATTGCATAACCTCCAATGTTATGTCATAATTATGTAAAATTCTGGCAAATTAGTTTGCAAAGAGCCAGGCGGCCCAAACTGTTGCATATACCCTGACTCTGCGTGCAATGAACGCAAGAGAGGTGACACAATTTCCCTAGTTAATATTGCCTGCTAACATGAATTTCTTTGACCTAAATATGCAGGTTTAAAAAAGTATACTTCTGTGTATTGATTCTAAGACAGGCATTGATGTTTATGGTTAGGTACATTCGTGCAAACGATTGTGCTTTTTTTCCCGCAAATGCGCTTTTGTTAAATCATCCCCCATTTGGCGAAGTTGGCTGTCTTTGTTAGGAAGAAATGGTCTGCACTGTAACGTCCGTCGTTAAATGAAGACCAAGGTGCAGCATGGTAGGTGTACATTTTCTTCAATTATAAATGTTCGCCTCCCAGTGGTTAAGGGCCACCAGAGACTCTGGGTTCGAACCCAGCCTCTGTCGTAACCGGCCGTGACCGGGAGGTCCATGGGGCGACGCACAATTGGCCTATCGTCGTCCGGGTTAGGGAGGGTTTGGCTGGTTGGGATATCCTTGTCTCATCACGCACCAGCGACATTGGTGTGGCTGGCTTCCGGGTTGAATGCGCTCTGTGGTTGAAAAGCAGTGCGGCTGGTTGGGTTGTGTATTGGAGGACGCATGACTTTCGACCTTCGTCTCTCCCGAGCACGTACGGGAGTTGTAGCGATGAGACAAGATAGTAGCTACTAACAATTGGATACCACGAAATTCGGGAGAAAAAGGGGGTACTTTTTTTAAATGAGTTTTTATTATAAATGTTCCACCAAAAACAATAAACATCTCAACGAACGAAAAGCTAGGAGTGCAACACATGCAACACAAAAAGACAAGATCCCACAACAGAAGGTGGGAAAAAGGGTTGCCAAAGTATGATCCCCAATCAGAGACAATGATAGACAGCTGCCTCTGATTGGGAACCATACTCGGCCAACAAAGAAATTTAAACATAGATTTCCCACCCTAGTCACACCCTGACCTATCAAATAGAGAATTTAAAGGATCTCTAAGGTCAGGGTGTGACATTCACACAGTTCGCAATGAGCCAGGCGGCCCAAACTGCTGCATATACCCTGACTCTGTTGCACAGAACGCAAGAGAACTTGAAATCGGCCCTAATTAATCGGTCATTCAGATTAATCGGTTGACCTCTAGTCTGGGGACACAGAAGTGCATTGTGCATTCAACAGGTCCCAATACAAACAAACAAACAAACAGACGATAAGGAACCAACATGCATAATGGTCTGTAGTATGTTAGGTCACTTCAGACCATGAATAGGATTTGAGATGTAGCTATACATGGAGGTGGAACTTTCGTGTCATGCGTTGACGTCAATGGATAGTTGCATCAAACTTTAAGTTATTCTTGCAAATCTCAAGTCACTCTCTGGCCCTTATCTATCTGGAGATTTGACAAACTTAAAAAAAAACTTAATGTACTGTGTAGTTCCATACAGAGACAAGCATAATTTCCTCAAATCAAACCCATAGCCTTGTGCGTAGTGTGGGATTTGTTTAAGTCAGCATATTGCATGTTTTGCTCTGTTTAGGAAGTAACACCTCTCCCTATCAGGCAATGATTACCCAATGTGTGCTGGGCTCACTAGGGTGGTTTATATAGCTGTTAGCCCAGTCTGTTGACAGCTACCAGTTTGTCAGCTGGGATTCACGGTACCAGTCTGTTGTTGTGTTAAGTGGATCCCATAGTGGTTAAGTTTATATTTGATTTGAAATTACGGGATAGCTGTAAACTGGTGAAACAACACCAAAATGATTTGGAATATCAAGTTATTCTTTTAATATGGTACAAATGCTTCTCTAAATAAGTTTCTCAGGGTGAACTAATGTACTGTGGCAATGTACAGTTAGTTACTCGCACTAAGGTAGCCGGCCTACACCGACAACAAAAAAATGCCTAAAAGTAAAATGGGTCATTTTTGACCCACTTGTAAGGACATTGCAACACAAATAGACCAGAAAATGTACTGACCACACAAGAGCCTTTCCTCACTGAGACCCCAAACACAGTCAGTCTGTCCACAAGCAGTCCATGTAGACTTGTTCCCCTCTCACCACCCCAGAGTCTCAAGTGAGGACTAACAGTAGATAACAGTGTCTATGTTTTTGCTGTCAGCACAACTTGAATGTCGGAGAACTGTATTTGGCAGGCGAGCATGCCACCGCCTGCCTGCTGTTTGTCATTTTGGGCAGCGAGTGTACATTCTCCCCAAGCAGGAGGGAGTTTCTCAAGGGAACTGGGTCACAGGTTTTTAAGCTCTGCATTGGCAGAGAAAAGCCTCTCCAGGCAGGCGGTGGCTTCTCTCTCACTTGCAGTATCAACATTACCCCCAGGTACTTTGTAAGGCCCGATTGTTTTCAACAGAATCAATGTCCTTTTCAGGTCAGCATCCTGAGTGTCTTTTTTTCAAGGACACAAAAAAAAATCTTGACATTCTCATTGATATGTCCCTGTGGGGAGGGTCTCCCATCCAGCCACAGTTCTGTAACAGTGCATTCCTTTTCTTTTTTATCACAATACATTCCCTTCTTGTCCTTTTAAAGAGTAAGTGGGGAATAGTCTTCCTATACTATGTGGATAGGGAACATCTGTGTCCTCAACTTAATCTACCAGTCAAGGCCTTACAGACCCAAACTATAGCCAGCATGCTGAGTGTCAATGCCAGTTATGGATTCATGCAAATTATGAATAGCAGTGTCATGTTCGTAATACAGTTTTAGATCTTCAATTTGGGCAATTTCATTGTAACTTTTTGCACGTTTACACCTGTGACTTAATTACTCTCGACACACAAAGCCAACCAATCCTAGACCAGGAAAATGGACATGAAAACCTATTGCTCCATTGTAAGAGACTTTCCTTATTTCCTGCAAAAGGAAATGCCTCATTGAAACTTAAATTCAAGAGAGATTCTTAGATAGTGTAAAGGATGTGAAACGGCTAGCTTAGTTAGCGGGACCGCTAAATAGCATTTCAATCGGTGACGTCACTTGCTCTGAGACCTTGAAGTAGTGGTTCCCCTTGCTCTGCAAGGGCCGCGGCTTTTGTGGAGCGATGGGTGTCAGTTGTTGATGTGTGCAGAGGGTCCCTGGTTCGCGCCCGGGTATGGGCGAGGGGACGGTCTAAAGTTATACTGTTACAATAGCAGTAGAATTCAATGAATGTTATCAGCTGCCTTTGAACAATTGCTACAGCACATCCACTATAGCAAGTGTTTCTTCATCTATTCCTTCTTTGAATTAGGCCTAGAGCTGAAAATCAATTCGGTTTGGAGCCGACCACTGAGTCCAAGCACCACGTTTCCCAGAGGAGACAAAAATATCAAGAACACATAAATTTGGTCATATAAACACGCTACTGTAAATAGCCCAACGCTAACATTGACATTTTTGAAAGAGAAGAAAGTCTGCCCGGTGCGGTCTAGACATGAAGGGTGGAGTTAGTCTGCCTCAAGTCAGGGTAACCTGTCAGCACAAATACCTGTCATCTACTGCTGGGCAGCATCTTTTCCTCAAGCCTCTTGTTTCTCAGCTGCACTTCTGCCAGTGGTTTTTGTGCTCATTGCACACTTGAAATATTCAATTTGGCATTTTCAAAAACATTGACCTTACTCGGGTCATTGAGGTGAAATAGGCTACATGTAACTATTGTGTCATTACATGAAACATTGCATAGGCTGACATTTCCTTGGAAAATGTCTTGAGGAGAAAGCATTTCTGAAATGACTACACGAGAGTATTAAATATGGCGTGTAAATATTACTGTTGGCATAATCAGTGCATTACTGTTGGATAATTAAAGCATTTTTCTTGCGGTTGCTTCCTCTCAATGTAGCTCATATGGACGTTTCCAAACTTATTACATTTGGGTTACCTGTAACTGTGTTTAAGGATTAGTACGCAGGTTGGCATTTATTGAGATGACTAATGTACAGGAGGCAGCTCTGCAGAGTAGTCACTAGCTGGTACAGCCACAAAGTCATAAAATCAGATTTTAACCCTAACTTTAAACCCTAACCTTAACCACACTGCTATTCCCAATGTCTAACCCTAAAAAGCTAATTTTAGTTTTCATACATTTTTATGATATAGCCAATTTTGACTTTGGAGCTGGCCAATCTAGCCGAAATTGTGCAGTTCTGCCTCCAGGGCAAGACCCATGACAATAAACGTCAACCTGCGATTAGTACATCGCTGGAACAGCCCTGCACTAACATAGACTTAAGCCGTCTGTGGGGGATATTAGCTGTTTTGAAAGCAAACTGAATTCCATTGGACTTACAATTTTGGCAGAGGATAGATGTGATGATTTGACCTTGGTTACCATCTCTGGAGGGTATGTCTACATAGTCTGGCAGATGTCATCGACCCCTGTCAGAGAACTATTTGAAAGTGTCCTGTTCCATCTCCTCTTCACTGCGTGGGGCTCAGCCGTCACCTTGCGATTGATTGACAAGGAGCATGACCCCGGACAAGTACTGAAAAGTTGTGCAGCTGTGGCTTCTAATATACAGATGGATTTTTATTTTATTTAACCTTTATTTAACTAGGCAAGTCAGTTAAGAACAAATTCTTATTTACAATGACGGCCCTACTAAAGGAAAAAGGCCTCCTATGTGTATGGGGGCTGGGATTAAAAATAAATAAAATAAAATATAGGACAAAACACACATCACGACAAGAGAGACAACACAACACTACACTACTACCTAAGACGACAACATAGCATGGCAGCAACACATGACAACACAGCATGGTAGCCAACATTTGTTGTTGATTATGTGCTTGCATGTTGCAGAGAAGGGAACAAAGTTGTATTGCTTTGGTTGGAGATCACAGCTGGTTAGTGAGGGACTGGTCGGTGGTCGCTAGGCTAAATGTTCACAGAACATGAATTAGTCAGATGTGAGTAAACACGTTTTGTTTCAATCATTGACCAGACAGCAAACCAGACTTCTGTATTCACAAATGACCATTCTGATAAATTATTCCTGACAACTCCCATTGTGACCATAGATTTCCTGAAGAAATCTATGATTGTTTTACAAGCGTGACTTCAATATATGCCTCCAGCAGCCCACACACACCAAAAAATAACAATGCAGCCTCACTTTTTGCATGATTCAGGGTGGCAGGACTGAGATGAAAGACACTCACTGGTAGGAAATATGCTACTGACCCAGCAATTTGGTACCAATCCCTCTGTTCCACCCGCATGTTCTTCTCCATTGTAACAATCTGAAGGTGCCACTATGTTTGAAATACAGCAAACAAAGTCCTTTCCTCACAGTTATTGGATATGCTGTACATCTTTTGATGCATTTATTATCTCAACTGAGCTAATTTCTAATGTAATTCTGAGAGATAGGGATGCATGATCTGCTACGCATGAATTATGATATCAGAGCAAGATCAACTTCTCGCTGCAGGTTGAGATGTGAAGTCTGAACATGGAAAATAAGTATTAGCCCTTTATTCCGTCCACTGTCTCTTATGGGATCACATATAGAGCTTATATACTGTTAAGAGTTTTACATGTTCTCACATGCATGACCTCATATAGCTAGAGTGAATGAGTGAGTGAGTGAGTGAGTGAGTGAGTGAGTGAGTGAGTGAGTGAGTGAGTGAGTGAGTGAGTGAGTGAGTGAGTGAGTGAGGGAGTGAGTGAGTGAGGGAGTGAGTGAGTGAGGGAGGGAGGGAGTGAATGAGGGAGTGAAGGAGGAGGGGAGTTTAATGTAGTTCAAAATTATGATTAATCATGCATAGTTCCACGCCATTTTCAATGACTTAGCTGTGGGTCCATGCATGGTTCCTTTGACACACATTGAAGTCTAGAGGTAGGTACAATGAGTGAACATAATATGGTTCATATTTTGTTTCTGTCTTGCTTGCGCTCAGTTCCACTTATCTAAGCTATACTATAATTCAAGTGGATCTATAGAAATCAAATCCTGACTGTTTCTGCCTTGGGTGTCATCTGAACTGAGTGAGAAAATTCGAGAAACCATTAACCTAAGACCAGAAATATGCCAGCCATAATACATTTATAGGAAAAGTAGAAAAGCACCTGTCCCAGTAATCACGGGTTCACCAGTGTCCTGAGTAGCTGGATTATATCGGCTTGCACATGGTGGGATTTGATATATGACAGTATGCCACTAGCATACGGAGTCCGTAACCCAATCACACATACTATTTGGAGAATGCATGGCTTTTTCCAAAGCACAAATAGGTTTTCAGTACACTACACATATGCTGCCCCTTGCAGTACCCACACTAGCTCCCCTGGGAGCGGTATCCATTTCCCAGAGCCCAAATGGAATGAAATGCACAGTGGGCTGTTAGTTAGCTCTTCGGTAAGACTCACTGTAATGTTTTGAGCAACTGTGTTCTGGAGATACGTGTGGTGCACGGTGCAGATGGCCTGTCAATGTATTCGGGAATCTCCTTTTTTTGATGAAGGCACATTGATTTAGCAGACTGATTGTAATGGAGCAAGGCTAGGTCTGTCTCATTGGCGGCCATGACTGTCTGACAATGCCAAATGACATTATCAGATATAAAAAAGCTTAATATTGTCTCAGGCTTTTCCCTCCCAATCCTATTAACGCAAGGAGGGTGTAAATCATGAGGTGATACATTTGGAAACATTAGCAACGGGCTATCATCCCTTTGGCAACAGTCCGTGCTAGTGCTAACACGTGCATAGCTACTGATAATACAGTCAGGGTGGGAAAAGGACAAACCAAAAACAAGGTAAAGATTGAGCTACAGCAGTGCCTGAAGGGAGGTCTGAATTTATCAACCAATCTTTATCTGAATCAATTGCAGTCTGGCGACAGGTCCTCCGGTTGTCAGTAAAGGTGTGGGACCCTTTTTAATTTTTTGCCCAACGGCAAGCCAAACATCTGCTCAGCTGTTTCTCTTAGATGACAGAATTAAAATAACCCAGGAGCCCTGCTGGCTATTGAGATGCCATTGACAAGCCCAATCTATCATGTGTCACCCCATTTGTCAAACTCCATCTTTCATTCTATTCAGCTTGACGGGACACAGTTTGTTCTACAATTTGTCTCCCCTCCCACCTGTTGACAGGCCTTAGGTCATCGAGTTGGCTTGTATCTGGCACAGATTGGAGATCAGATGGTGTCAATGGATTTTTATAGGCCCAGTAATGAGTCAGATACTATGTACATAGTGATGTTAAATAATATACTGTGGTCCTGGGGTACCAACATAACAATCATAACCCTAACATACTGTACCACAATAATTGGTAAGAAGTGGGCCAAGTAATAACATTTCATCTAATATCACTTGAAACCATGTCAGTACAGTGACGTGAGTGTGAAGGTACTAGACACATGCGTGTTACCTTAGCAAGAGAAAGGTATCTTGTGTAATGTCATGGTGTGGAGCTGTGAAAATAATCATACAAGGCTCTGCTTGTTTCCTCAATATCTCACAGAGATAAAGAGTGACAGGAGGAGCTAAATTCAAACGCCTTAAGATATACTCTTTGACATTTTCAAGGTGTGACATTGTTATGATGGATGTTGTTTTGCAATCATTTCCTAAAATGCATTTGTAATCTACTTCTGTGATTTCTTAATCTCACTAAACTAACTTCCTCAAGATGATGAATGACTAATCAAGAGGAAACTTTCATCTTGAGTGCACACATAGAGTTCAAGCAGCTAGAGGAACTGTAGGGCAGTCAGGGTGTGTCAGAAATGTACTGTAGATACAACACGTCAACACTTCAACACCTGTGAAAAAAATCTTACCTACCAGTGTATAAAAAAGGCAAACAAAAGGAGAAAGGTGGTATTAGCACAAGCCTGACATCATTAAAGACCTGACATCATTATTAAAGACCTGACATCATTAAAGACCTGACTGCACTGTTGGTTAAGGGCCTGTCAGTAAGCATGTTGTATTCGGCGCATGTGACAAATAACATTTGATTTGATTTGACATGGTTAAAGAACAAATTATGAGGAATAATAGTGGTTTTTAAAAAAGGAAAAAAAGTACTTCAGTCAATCGAAGTAATTACATAATATCTGCACATTAAACTTCCTTGGTGCCCAACAGGTGTCTTAGTAGTCCTCTCCTTGAGGCTTCCTTTTCTTGTCTCTACTGCAATGATGGGGTGGCAGGTAGCCTGGTGGTTAGAGCGTTGGGCCAGTAACCGAATGCTGACGAGGTAGAAATCTGTCGGTTCTGCAGTTAACCCACTGTTCCCCGGTAGGCCGTCGTTGTAAATAAGAATTTGTTCTTAACTGACTTGCCTAGTTAAAGAGCAGGCATTCTCCATATTATTTCACCTCCAGAGTTTTTAGGTTTGAACAGCTGAAGTTGATGACATGAAGCGAGGCAGCAACATCAGAACTTTGAGACATGCCCTTTGTCCCCTTCACCCTGAAGCAATTGCTACTGTACCTTTTTTTTAAACCAGCCATCTGCATGTGTGGAGTCATTTAGAGGTCATAGTTGGGCTCCTCCCATCTCTAGACATAACTGCAGTTTCTTCTCATAAGAGTCACAATGCTTACCAAGATGGAAATTAGCATTTTTAAGACTGCATTTGAATTTAAGTGTGCTTTAGAGCACACCGTTTCTCAGACATCCATCTAGAAGGAAATTAGACAGTCATTTTTTTCTGTAAGTGCATTCATATATGAATATTCATGAACTCTAAAGATAAAATCAAATATTTTAGTACATGCTTCTGCAATTATAATTCCGCTTTTGAATTATCTTTCTCTAACATTTGTCTTATGCAATAGGTTATTTTTGGAGGAAAACAGACACACATGATTTAGCACCTGTTTTTTTAGCAGCCACAGTTAAATGAAAAAGGCTGAGGGCCCTTTGACGAATTGGGACAGTCAGAAACTTAATGACCTGTGGAGGCTGTTAAAAAGGGAACTGAACACTAAGTGTTTAGCGCTCGTCTGCCTATGTCATTTGCAGCCTTCAGTTTAAGGAAACTGAAATGTACAAAATCAATCAATTAAATGTAGTTAGAAAGCCCTTTTTACATCAGCCGATGTCACAAAGTGCTATACAGAAACCCACCCTAAAAGCCCAAATGAGACATTTCATTTGGTTGCACAACATCACCTAAATTAGGGATCATCAACTAGGTTTCATTGTTGAGCGGATGGTCGGGGGCCGGAACATAATTACAAATATTTTGTAGACTGCAAACGATCATGTGTCTCTCTATTATGTGTGGAAATACTTTAACAGATTTCTTAAATTAAAATCACTTGGAGCTGATTAAGTGTTTTACAGTCTTTAATGTCCAACAATAAAAATTCTAAATATATACAGTACCAGTCAAAAGTTTGGACACACCTACTCGTTCAAGGGTTTTTCTTATTTTTTTTAAACAATTTTCTACATTGTAGAATAATAGTGAAGACATCAAAACTATGAAATAACACATATCATGTAGTAAAAAAGTGTTAAACAAATCAAAATATATTTAATATTTGAGATTATTCAAAGTAGTTTTGAATAATAGTAGCTTGGCATTCTCTCAACCAGCTTCATGAGGTAGAGAACTGGAATGCATTTCAATTAACAGGTGTGCCTTGTTAAAAGTTAATTTGTGCAATGTATTTCCTTCTTAAAAAGTTTTAGCCAATCATTTGTGTTGTGACAAGGTAGGGGTGGTATACAGAAGATAGCCTTATTTGGTAAAAGTCCATATAACGGCAAGAACAGCTCAAATAAGCAAATAGACAACAGTCCAAATAAATGCTTCACAGAGTTCTAGAAACAGACACATCTCAACATCAACTGTTCAGAGGATACTCTGTGAAACAGGCACTTATGGTCCAGTTGCTGCAAAGAAACCACTACTAAATAACACCAATAATAAGAAGAGACTTGCATGGGCGAAGAAACACGAGCAATGAACATTAGACTGGTGGAAATCTGTCCTTTGGTCTGATGAGTCCAAATGTGAGATTTTTGGTTCCAACCGTCTTTGTCTTTGTAAGACGTAGAGTAGGTGAACGGATGATCTCGGCATGTGTGGTTCACGCCGTGAAGCATGGAGGAGGAGGTGTGATGCTTCTATGCTGGTGACACTGTCAATAATGTATTTAGAATTCAAGGGATACTTAACCAGTGTGGCTACCAAAGCAATCTGCAGCAATACGCCATCGCATCTGGTTTGCGCTTAGTGGAACTATCATTTGTTTTTCAACAGGACAATGACCCAACACACCTCCAGACTGTGTAAGTGCTATTTGACCAAGGAGGAGAGTGATGGAGTGCTGCTTCAGATGATCTGGCCTCCACAGTCACCCGACCTCAACCCAATTGAGATGATTTGGGATGAGTTGGATCCTAGAGTGAAGGAATAGCAGCCAACAAGTGCTCAGAATATGTGGAAACTCCTTTAAGACTGTTGGCAAAGCATTCCAGGTGAAGCTGTCTGAGAGAATGCCAAAGTAGTAAAATAAAGAAGAAACCTGAAATGAGTCGGTGTGTCCAAACCTTTGACTGGTACTGTGTGTGTGTGTGTGTGTGTGTGTGTGTGTGTGTGTGTGTGTGTGTGTGTGTGTGTGTGTGTGTGTGTGTGTGTGTGTGTGTGTGTGTGTGTGTGTGTGTGTGTGTGTGTGTGTGTGTGTGTGTGTGTGTGTGTGTGTGTGTGTGTGTGTGTGTGTGTGTGTGTGTGTGTGTGCGTGTGTGTGTATATATACATACATACAGTTGAAGTTGGAGGTTTACATACACTTAGGTTGGAGTCATTAAAACTCGTTTTTCAACCTCTCCACAAATTTATTGTTAACAAACTGTAGTTTTGGCAAGTCAGTTAGGACATCTTCTTTGTGCATGACACAAGTCATTTTTTCCAACAATTGCTTACAGACAGATTATTTCACTTATAACTCATTGCATCACAATTCCAGTCGGTCAGAAGTTTACATACACGTTGACTGTGACTTTAAACAGCTTGGAAAATTCATAAAATGTCATTGCTTTAGAAGCTTCTGATAGGCTATTTGACACTATTTGAGTCAATTGGAGGTGTACCTGTGGATGTATTTCAAGGCCTACCTTGAATTTCAGTGTCTCTTTGCTTGACACCATGGGAAAATTTAAAGAAATCAGCCAAGACCTCAGAAAAAGAAATGGTGGACCTCCACAAGTCTGGTTCGTCCTTGGGAGCAATTTCCAAATGCCTGAATGTACCACGTTCATCTGTACAAACAATAATACTCAAGTATAAACACCATGGGACCACACAGCCGTCATAAAGCTCAGGAAGGAGACACGTTCTGTCTCCTAGAGATGAACATACTTCGGTGTGAAAAGTGCAAATCAATCCCAGAACAACAAGATGCTGGAGGAAACAGGTACAAAAGTATGTGTTTCCACAGTAAAACGAGTCCTATATCGACATAACCTGAAATGCCGCTCAGCAAGGAAGAAGCCACTGCTCCAAAACCGACATTAAAAAAACAGACTACGGTTTGCAACTGCACATGGGGACAAAGATCATACTTTTTGGAGCAATGTCCTCTATAACTTTTTGGCCATAAAGATCATTATTATGTTTGGAGGAAAAAATGGGAGGCTTGCAAGCCGAAGAACCCCATCACAACAGTGAAGCACGGGGTGGCAGCATCATGTTGTGGGGGTGCTTTGCTGCAGGAGGGACTGGTGCACTTCACAAAATAGATGGCATTGTGAGGGAGGAAAATTATGTGGATATATTGAAGCAACATCTCTGGACATCATTCAGGAAGTTAAAGCTTGGTCGCAAATGGGTCTTCCAAATAGACAATGACCCCAAGCATACTTCCAAAGTTGTGGCAAAATGGCTTAAGGACAACAAAGTCAAGGTATTGGAGTGGCCATCACAAAGCCCTGACCTCAATCCTATAGAACATTTGTTGGCAGAACTGAAAAAGCATGTGCGAGCAAGGAGGCCTACAAACCTGAGTCAGTTACACCAGCTCTGTCAGGAGGAATGGGCCAAAAATCACCCACCTTATTGTGGGAAGCTTGTGGAAGGCTACCCGAAACATTTGACCCAAGTTAAACAATTTAAAGTCAATGCTACCAAATACTAATTGATTGTATGTAAACTTCTGACCCACTGGGAATGTGATGAAAGATAGAAAATCTGAAATAAATCATTGTCTCTACTATTACTTTGATATTTCACATTCTTAAAATAAAGTGATGATCCTAACTGACCTAAGACAGAGAATTTTCTCTAGGATTAAATGTCAGGAATTATGAAAAACTGAGTTTAAATGTATTTGGCTAAGGTGTTTGTAAACTTCCGACTTCAACTGTATATATATATATATATAGCTCAGAAAACTTTGGGGGTCAAATGAAAGGCCATATCAATGGGATTAATTGAAGGCCATATGCGTTGATCTTTGAGGTGTAATGAAGGGTAATGTACTGTACTGTAGGGACTAATGAAGGGTAATGTACTGTACTGTAGGGACTAATGAAGGGTAATGTACTGTACTGTAGGGACTCATGAAGGGTAATGTGCTGTACTGTAGGGACTAATGAAGGGTAATGTACTGCACTGTAGGGACTAATGAAGGGTAATGTACTGTACTGTAGGGACTAATGAAGGGTAATGTACTGTACTGTAGGGACTAATGAAGGGTAATGTGCTGTACTGTAGGGACTAATGAAGGGTAATGTACTGTACTGTAGGGACTAATGAAGGGTAATGTACTGTACTGTAGGGACTAATGAAGGGTAATGTACTGTACTGTAGGGACTAATGAAGGGTAATGTACTGTACTGTAGGGACTAATGAAGGGTAATGTACTGTACTGTAGGGACTAATGAAGGGTAATGTACTGTACTGTAGGGACTAATGAAGGGTAATGTACTGTACTGTAGGGACTAATGAAGGGTAATGTGCTTAGTGCTGAGCGATTAACCAACATTTTGGTTATTTGTAGGATTAAATAAAACTAATTGACCGATGTCTGTTTAATTATTTGAATTCCATTTAGTTATTTTTTTTCTGTGAGCTGAATGCGCAATGTCTCTAAAGATAAATCAGATCAAGCACGAACTGTGCGATGTAGTAGGGAATTGTAGTTTCCAACCAGCCAATTTTCTACATTGTTTAGTGAATTAATCGTGGTAATTAACTACAATGACCATAATCAATTGTGACCAGTCGGTGTGTAGCAGTCATGGATAGGGAGAGAATAATGATTGAGAGGGATAGAGAGCAGTTGCTTCGCGCGGTATCTCTACCTGTAAATACATGATCTAAGTGATTTGATGGTTGGTATTCAGCAGTCATAAAAGTATCCGTTATTTACCTTGAAAAACTACAAAAATTGTGATTTTCAGACCGCATAGCCAGCAGCTCTATAGAGGGAGATGTTGATTTGGGATTAAATAATCAGTCATAATGTAATATACACAACTGAAATATTTTATTAAAGTAGAGTAATGTAAATAAATTATGGTTAATAAGTGATAAGCAGTAATGGCAGTCACTACCATCATGAGACTTTTTCATTATTTTATTCTGTGTTTTTACAGCATTAAACCCACATAATGCATAATGCATTTCATGTAAAAACAAATAATTGAAACTGAAATCAAAGACTGTGATGTAAAAAATAAAAAAATCGAACCGGACCTGAACCGACCTCAAAAAGCACTAATCACTGTACTGTTGGTATTAATAAAGGGTAATGTACTGTACTGACTGACTAATGAAGGGCAATGTACTGTACTGTAGAGAGTAATGAAGGGTAATGTACTGTATTGTAGAGACTAATGAAGGGTAATGTGCTGTACTGTAGAGACTAGGTGGATACCTAGTCAGTTGTACAACTGAATGCATTCACCTGAAATGTGTCTTTCGCATTTAACCCAACCCCTGTGAATCAGAGAGGTGCGGGGGGCTGCCTTAATCGACATCTATGTCTTCGGCGGGGAACAGTGGGTTAACTGCCTTGCTCAGGGGCAGAACGACATATTTTTACCTTGTCAGCTCAGGGATTCGATCCTGCAACCTTTCGGCTACTGGCCCAACGCTAACCACTAGAGACTAATGAAGGGTCATGTTCTGTAGTTAAAACATCTGTCATCTGACCACATTATGATTTTATCAGGGGGTCATGATTACTGCTCTGAGCTGATGAGTATACAGAAACCAACGTACTTAGTCACCTGCAGGAATTAAGTAAGTGCCCCTTGCAGACTTTTGCACTAAAATACATTAGTTTCCATTTTGTAACCCTCAAATTGCTACTTAGGTCAACTACTCTAAATAACCAGGTACAAATACACTTAGCTTTACAAAACCAAGATATGCCAAGTTGAAAGTAATTGGAAAATTGCACAAACACACATGTCCATATTTAGTAAGGTATAGAGTTTTGGCTCTCAGGCATTGGAAAGTAATCGGCTGACTACCTACTTTCATTACCTTGGGCTCTCTCAGGCCATTCGATCCCTACTGCTGCTTCCCTTCCCCAGACAGCTGGACTCTGGGTTATGGGAGCCTGGTGGGGCAGCCATTAATTAGAAGTAGAGGGTAACCCTCTAAAAGATATAGATCTCGGAGAAAAAAGCAGAGCCATAACATTTTGTTTTTAATTGCCCAGATTAAAATGTTCTTCGGTGCTTGTCACCCTTTTCCTGTCTAGGATTATTTACTCAATTTTCCACTGCTGAATATCACATTAGACCTTTTGAAAAGCTTTGCCCAGCTTCACTTGCATATCTCCAAGCTTATTAAAGGGTTGCACATAAGTTCTTGTTTTTATTAAAGGGTTTCTCATTTTAAAAAATAAATAATGTACCGCCCAACTTTTCAGTCTCCGGCTGCTGTAGGTGGCTGCAATCTGTTTTCAAGGGCATGACGTAGGCAAATGAAATCAGTGTGGTCTTTCGTGAGAAGTTACAAGTAGAGCTTTTCATTTATAAACTAAGATTACAAGTAATAGACTGTGGGAGGAACATGTGTGAAGCTGAGGCTCTCTGTGGAGTGTGAATGTGGGTATTGTCCAAGCTGCAACCGGAGAAATAGCCAACCAATTAGTTACCAGCCCAGAGTTGGGCACTTTCTGTGTTAAAATAATCTCAAATGTTCGCCCCACCTCTCTTATACGTTAACTTCATCAAGACCTCCACTGTGGAACTATTTCAAGGTGGTCATTGCGAATTTAGTGTTCTGTTTTCGGGTCTAAAGAGCTGCTATGTGCAAAGTGGGACTATGATCGCCATTCTGTCTTCAGTCTCCAACTCTATCAAACAACCTGGATTTCTAATCAGCCTTAAATAGCAGTATGTGGATCTTGAGTCAAGCTGTGTACCAATATGGCCTGCGCAGATAAAACTGTAATTTACTCCAAACATCCAGCTGTCCGTTTCAACAGATGTGACTACAAAGGGGCCCGGAGCAGCCTCCGTCATCAGACCTCACAGCTGTGGAGAGAACTTTAAAAAAGATTTGGCCTGTCTGTCAACGGGCTGGTGTTGAGCCAGACAGAGGTTTAGGCTTGTCTTCCAGTGTTTGTAAGACACGTCTCGAACCTCCCATTCTCCTCCTAACCTATTACGTCTACTGTGAAACAATAATTATCTTTGATATCTACTCATTTTGACAGCTAATGCAGAAATTAAGGCAAATCTGGCGCTCCAACAATGGCAGTGGTTGTTTTACTTTTCTGGATAATTAGACTGCCTTTGATTTAGCCAACAAGCTACAGATCTCAGCTTTGATAGTGTCCCACAAAATATATGTTTAATTGCGAGGGCTGGTTACAGTTCGCAGGCTGTCGCTTTCACTCCCAGCATAAGTATTTTTGGAAAGACTATGAAAACGTTCAACTTTTCATTCGTATCTAACAGCTTAACGCTGTCAGAAAGATGAGCATAATTGTTATTCACTAGACGAGTCTTAAATACAAAAGAAGCTATTCTGTGGGATTGATAAGATAGCAGCTTGCGCTTCTCTGTGATGGTTGGCACACAGGTGATGTCATGTCTAAGTGCAGACCCAGGGGTCAAGGGTCAGATTCCAAGGGGTCAAGCTGTTGCCTGCACACAAATATAAATCCTGTAGTGAAAGTATTAGTGAGGCGGTTTGAGCGACACCTGATCTTCTTTTTGAAGAGGCCAGACATGAGTGTCTGCACTAATTAGAGGCTTGCTCAAATTGTTGAGGGACAGGGACCATTTGTAACCGGAGCAGAGCCCCTGTGTGGCATACAGATGTAGGATCTTAATTTGAGCCAGTATGCTACAATAGCAAAATAACCCTGCTGCAACAAAAGCAAATTATTATAATTACTGGATGATTTTTGTAGGGGTTATAATGGAAAATCTGTCATTTCAAAGTAGAAATTACAAACAGCAGAAGCCTTTTTAAACCTTAAATACACCACCAGTTTTACAAGTTTTTCTGCAACAGGGTGATCAAATAAAGATCCTACGTCTGTACGATTCAGTCACTGGAATGGCAAGAGCCGAAGTGTCGAAAGAGTTCAATTTAGATTTGGTGTGTCTCATTTCCACACAAATGCACGTGCTCACACGCTCTCACACACACGCTGATAGGGTGTGTGTAGAAGAATACCTCATCACTTCGGCTAACGTTCAACAAATTGCGGTTAATGTTCAAATGACGTTTGTTTCTCTCAGGACCATAACTTTAAACTGAGCGATTTGTTACAGAGATTTATAGATTATGCCCCTTTATTACTCCAAGTAATGCAAATCCTGCAGTGGCCCCCAGTTCTAAAGCCCTGTTTGAGCCTGCGTGCTTCATATGTCTTACCCAGGGGTATGTGTTTCTGAGCCATAACAAAAATAAATGCTTGCCTGTATTCATGTGAATTTAATGTGAATCAATCAATATTTCAGAGCTCTTAGGCTGCCATAGCAATACTGTGCTATGCAATGCTGTCACAAGCATTAACATCTGCTAACCATGTGTATGTGACCAATACAATTTGATTTGATTTGATTTTGCCTGGATTACCTGGAGGGTTTGCAGGCAATCCAATGGTTCAACCCAGATTCCCTCAAACTCATTCTGATTGTTCTATCCAAATGCCCCCCATCATAGATTCTGGATGCCAATTTGAGGAATCCCTAATACATAGCTACAGGCATCCCATTAAAATAAAAATGTATTGAAATTTCCTCAAACTGTGTACATCAAGTGCACGAACATGGTCCCTGTAAACTTGGAAAATATTATATATCTGTCCACTAGAAAGATGTGAAAAAATAAAGAGCCAGGTTTACAATCTGTCCATGTTACCAACAGCTCTACAGTGTACCCTCAAGGCAACAGTTGGACTGAAGTCAAAGATAGACTCATCGAGTTGTAAAAGTGATACTGCATGGCATTTTCACAAGCTTCACAGTTGGACTGCCCTGCATTAGAAACTCTTCCCATGTGCTTGAAAGAGAGAGAGGGACAGAAAGAGATGGAAAGTGATCTGATAGGTTCGGAAGAGTTAGTGTCTCAAGAACTCTGGAAACAGAAACATGAATATGCCAGTAGCCATCTCCACCCAGTTACACATGCCTGCTGTCAGGTTGGGCGGTATCTGGTTGGGGCATCCGATAGCGTCCGCGGATGTTTTGCCATGCTTCAGCAGGACACGCTAACAAAGGGCCACTCCTGGTCCCATGCTGTGATGGACAGAGTACCCGAGGGGAAGTACATATCCTCTGGGGTAGATGGGTGAGATTTCCTCCTCCCCTGGTAGGGAGTCAAAGGTTTTAGTCATTCTGTCAATCAAATCTCAGTGATTTTTACCATTGATTTTGTCTTCGACACTAGCCATAGTGGTTTATATGTTATAAGACATAGTCAGTATATGACTGACACAATTCACAGAAGGATGCCTACAAACTGCAAACACACATCTACAGTATAACACACACACAAGACAGTGCCATGACTCAGCCAGCTTGCAGTCCTCTGTCATCCCTTCCTCACCAGCCGTCACAGTAGCATCAGTGACCTCTCCAGGGATTTCAGGTGTCAAAGCCGTCACGCTTCATGTTTAGTCTCATACAGGAGCATATGCCCGGCAGATTGAATCGTTACAGAAGGCAGTGGTCTCATGCAGCCAAATTATTTTTTTAATGGCATGAAAAAAATCCCATGCCGTGTTTCAGCGACTTTTTGTCTGACCGACTTTAAACCCAAAGGCAATAAATATCCCAATGCAAGGCCTGGAATTTACTGCACCTGTACTAACCACCCCTAAGATGTAATAAGCAACAGATGTGCAAGCCATTGCTTTGGCCTGAAAGCAGGAAGAAAAAACAAGAATTCATTGTTGGGTATTGTTTCATCACCTGAGCAAAGCGGCTTGGACACTGTTGTTTAGGGACTCATAGCGACTTTTGATTAGCGGGTAACACGGGTAAAATAACAACTATTTTGATTCAGTGCCCTGATGGTTCTCGTGTTGTTTTATAGGAAGGGAAATAACTGCCATGGCCACTTAGGCTTGACGTCGGAGACCGAAGCGAGACAGTCGAGGGTGCAGGTGGCACGGTGTTGAATTGTCCGATTTTTGCTGTTCCATGTGAAAATGATATTTTGTCCGCTTAACAGGCGTGACCCTCATGTCAATGCAATCCATAGCAATTAGATACAGTTTACCTCTAACCAGTGCCAACTGGAATGGAGAATTATTACTGTAACCTCTGAGAACCTTCCATTAAACTTGGAGTAGAATGATAACCGTTTTGTGGGAGTTGAGGTGTTTTGTGGTCTGACATGAATAGTGCTGGTCTATTAGGGGAACAAAAGTTATGTCTGACGTATATTACACCACATGTCTGTTAGATAAGCTCATTGCTACAGGGTTTCTGTAATGTGACACATTTATGATATAACAATGAAAACATTATAATTTTGTAATGTTACAGCAAAGCCAGAGGAAGTTTTGTTATTCCACTGTGATAGGACACATACAGCAAGCCCACAGGCTGCCTTTTCATATTGTGTGTGTGTATGTTTGTATGTTTGTATGTTTGTGTGTTTGTGTGTTTGCATATGTATGTGCATGCTCCTGAGTGTGATTGAGCATTCATGCATGAGTGTTGTGGAATATGACTGTGGGTAATTGTGGATGTGGGCGACCCTCTATGTCTCTCAATGTGCGTGTTCATGTGAGCACTCACTCACTGTCATCTGTTTTGGGCATGGAAAGGTTAATGTTTAACAGCGGTCGCATAGATCAGAATGGTTTACCCAGTAACGTGTGAACAAAGCACAATGGTAGCACTGTAT
This sequence comes from Oncorhynchus keta, assembly GCF_023373465.1. Classification (NCBI taxonomy): domain Eukaryota; kingdom Metazoa; phylum Chordata; class Actinopteri; order Salmoniformes; family Salmonidae; genus Oncorhynchus; species Oncorhynchus keta. The sequence continues at coordinate 59,086,762 of NC_068424.1, read as the reverse complement.
AGGCCTATTTATTCAAACTCATATCCTCCCTTAATCGTGGTTACACTTTCCTCGCAGGAGAAAAAATAAAAGTGGGTCAAGGAAAAGTCAGGTTTGAGGTAATTCTCTCCGGGGACAACCCTCAGATCATTATGTGACATTGGTTAACCTGGAGAGTGAGGTCATCTGGAAGTCTGGATTTCACCCAGAAAAAGACAGACCTAGAGGACCACAGTGTTTCCCCCAGCAGCGGTGGCAAAGTTAGCGTTGAGGGAAGGGGGTGTGGCACGGTTTTAGAGACCCTCCTCTTGGCCACAGAGACAATGTTGCCGTTTTAAAACAGAGAGAACATTTTAGAGTTTCAAAGAACATTTCCTACAATTATACACATTTTGCCATGACTTATGTTTTGTTCTTATGCTATCTGAGTGACTCAATCATTATAATAAAATCAATGGGGACCTCATGCCATGCCATTTTTGAACATTTAGTTTCTTCCTCTGTCTAGTTCCTCTGTCTAGTTCATCAAAGTTGATTTTATCAAAAATATATATTTTTGATATTTGAGTTGTTTTTAAGTTTACACTGAAAACATTTGACCATCGAGCTCTGGTGCCACGTTGCTAAATGCATATAGGGAAAACACTGGACCATGTGGCTAAACAAGGGTCAGTTAATGGAAAAGTTGAAAGGGCGACGTATGAAAGTTGTATTATTTCTGAGAATGTAATGAAAATGGAGGTTGAATGTAGGTATGTAAAAGAAAGATGGTTTGTAATCTCATACTGTACTGTAATCAAAGAAACGGTTTGTGCAAGTGGAATCTGGCAATAAACTACAGAGGATCAACAAAATTGGTCGAGTTCATATTTTAACACACAGACCCATGACAGAAGAGATATGCATACATATATCCTCTTCCTCATGTATTATAGTAAAGACACACTGTAACTGTACCATCAGTGGGTTATCGCCAAATGCATCCCATGACATTTTCACATGCAAATAGAACTTGATTTGTATGGTATATCAGAGGTATATCAGAGGTTTTTAAAAGTTCAACATGCAACATAATATCCTTTTTTGTTTTGTGGATAGAGTAGCATATCACTTTTTCTCCCCACGTGTCTAAAAACCTTTTCATCAAGGCCTAACCTCTATTTTCTATATCCATTTCCCCCCCTTTCTCAACGACAGTGAGGCCAGATTTTCCTTTGACATTTCTACCCTTAATTACAGTCTTATTAAACAGGCATTCCATTCAGCGTTTAACAGATTTTTTCCCAGAGGAATTATGTTTGGGAATGGTTCCCAAATGCACATGTCTATTTATAATTGTACCAAGTATGTTTTTCATGGGGTTGGTTGTTCGCTCAACCTACATTAAAACCATGTGTATCCTACTATGCTTACTGTGCCACATGTCCACATCTACTGTATATCTAAGGTTGTGTGTTAAAGGACACATATTTCCCCATTAATCATTATGTACTTTATGAGCCTCTGTGTTCCCCACACTGTAATATAATAGGAAGGTAATTAAAGACATGCCATTGTGATGGAAGGCCTAGGCTTAATAGCATTAAAGGGCCTATCCACTTGTTGCTTCTATAGCCGTTAGAGGCCCTGCCAGCCAATGAATAGCAAGCGAGCAGTCAATCAATTGGGCCCGGTGCTGCCGTTACTTGCACCGCCAGATGAAAAGAGCTATCAAACTTTTTATGGACATCAAAGACATCAAAGAAAAGTTGGCTGAAGCAACAAGTATGATCGGTTTATCTCTGACTGAGAACATAGTGTTTTGTCTTCTGGAAGAGGTGTATATGAGGTGTACAGCCATGAAATACTGCCTGAAGGGTAATAGACCATTTTGTGTGGGATGATGTTGCACAAAAAATGCAATTTTTCTATCTCCGGGGGAGTGCAAGAATCATCTTGCCGCAACAGCTCGTTTTCCCAAACAAGTTGGCTTTTCCTTTTGCTCACTGTGGTTGGTGTTGGAAGCAAATATTTTTCGAAGCAGTTTGATTGAGAAATGTTTTGACGTGCTACCGTGTTATTATTTGTGTCGCTCTCTCTCCTAGCTGGCCTGCCACCAAACCTAAATAAAAACATCAAAGTCTTTTGGACAGAGCCTGATGTAAGTGTTATCTCACCAAGCGGTGTCATCACCATTATACATCTCATATTTGTGATCGACAGTGCAGTATTTTGTGCCAGAGGAACGGACTGTGGCTGTCATCTACACAGATATTGTTGTAAACCTGTATTAAAGTGGATCAAAGCTAGTTGGATCTTGGATCAGACTCTTACACACAGTGTCTCTCTCTCGACCACTCCCTCGGTCAGCAATGTTGTCTTTGGACTCTCCGAACACGATTTTGGGGTTGACATTGAATCATTCTTTGAGATTGTCCAGAGCCAGCGCAGTCGGCACTCGTGGCAAACTTAGCATGGCCTGTGTTTTTGTTTCTGTCAAAAGCAAATGAGCAGGACATGAATCACGCTTGCCAGACATGAGGCACTCTCCTCTCTTAAAAATATATGGCAAAATAAAGAGTAATTCAACTCAATGTGCCCTAAAGTGCAAATGCCTCCACATACAGTGCCACAAAATGGTTACACATCCATTTAATCCACTAAGAAACTTCCAATGGCACGTTCCTTCAACAAGACTATTAATGCCCTGCTATTTCCCCTGTAAGAGGTATCTGTGGGGTCTCACTGACACCAGCAGAAACGGCTGTGTTACTGATGCAGAATGTATCATTCCTTGTCAAATCATACTAGGACAGCAAGATGTATGATTTGTGACTCTTGGATATGTTCACATCATGGTGCTGTCTGTCTCCCTCTGGCTTTACCTGACTCTTGATTAGAACATTTTAATTCTATCCTGCACAATTGAAATCCAATTGTTCTTCAGGAAAAGATTCCCTTCCTCTTATTTCCCAAGGCTGTCTGTTTATAAATCTGTTTGTGACATCATAACACTGTTTCCTAGGAGATTGGTTCAGCTCGCTATTGTTGTCTTGATGGGGGCTCAGGTGGGATGCAGTCAGTATATTATTGACCGGTGGGGCAGCAGACAGAGAGACAGTTTATAGGCAGTGTATTCTCCTGGAGGTGACAGGCCGTGATGGAGAGGGGAACGTAGGGGTGCGGCGGGAGGGGTTTGATTTAAGACCCCTTGGCCGCAGGTCCCGGGGGCAACCGGCGTAGGGAGCTTGTTAAAAACCCACAGCGCCGCCTTCCATTTTAATGGCCCCCGTGTCCAACAAACGTCCTTCCAGGAGTTTATGGAGACGAGATGCGGCATCACAGCTGACAGCGGCAAGAGATTTGCGGAAATTATAGTGTCTGTGTTAGAAAGGTGCTTTGAGGTTGTTGTTGTTGTTGTTGTTTTCTGCTCTGGTTGTAAAAATTCACTCAAATACTCTGCCCTTACAGGGAAGGACACAGGTGCTGCTTGTAACAACACTTCATCTTTTGTCAAACGGGAGAGTGTTCAGGCAAAATTTTACTTGACTAAATAAATAGTCTAATAGATATATGTTGATATTATCTGTTTAGGCAGGGGCAGTGGACAAATGCTTTACTATACCGCAGGGCAAACTAGAACAAACATTGGCCCACTCAAATACAGTATGAAGGCCCTTATCATAAGTCCCCCTGCTTCAGTGTTTGTACTCAATGTTGTAGCAGTTTTTCTACTAACAAAAGTAGATAAAATAATACAATTTACTGTGATTTCCCTTGTCAGATTGAGACTATAGTCAGCATTACTGTACATTGCAAACAGGCCTTACATGTTCAATGTTTCTTCCCTTGTTACCTACTTGGGCCGCTACTGGCCCGAACCAACTTGTTGTGAGTAAAAACTTAGTGTGTGTTGATTCCTTCAAGGATAATTTCATTATCCACAGCAACTCTTTGAAACAGTTGGCTGTGTTAGCAGAACGTAAAACCGTTGTCTCCGCATTTCAATAAAGAGGTCTCATAACCATTCATTAAGTTATACTTGTATTACTCCCATGTATTACTTTTTAAATATTATCCGGCTCTGACGATCAATATTCCATAAAAAAAAGCTATTTAGCTGGTAGCCTCTATGTAATAAATTATTAATTATCGGTTCGGTGTTCGCATATTTAGCATGGCAGAACAGTCAGTGCATTCTTCCTTTTTCCTCAGATATATTAATTTTATTAATTTTTTCATGTCTTTCGTTCTCTGGTAATATTGTATTATATTGGAGATTTTTCTGTGGTAATGTATTATATTGGAGGTTTTTCTGTGGTAATGTATTATATTGGAGGTTTTTCTGTGGTAATGTATTATATTGGTGTCACGCCTTGGTCTTAGTATTTTGTGTTTTCTTTCTTTATTTGGTCAGACCAGGGTGTGACATGGGTTTATTTTATGGTGTGTTTTTGTATTGGGTTTTAGTAGGTATTGGGATTGTGGTTGAGTAGGGTTGTCTAGGAAAGTCTTGAGGCGTTTCTTAATCAGAGGCAGGTGATTTCGTTGTCTCTGATTGGGAACCATATTTAGGCAGCCATATTCTTTGAGTGTTTTCTTGGGTGATTGTTCCTATCTTTGTGTTTGCATCAGATAGGGCTGTTTCGGTTTTCATTATTTCATTGAATTATTTTTGTAGTTTCTATATGTATAGTTTTTCCTTCATTAAAATATATCATGAATCATTATCACGCTGCATTTTGGTCTGATCCTTGTTCCACCTCGTCAGAGGAGCAGATAGAAGAGAGCCGTTACAATTGGAGTTTTTTCTGTGGTAATATTGTATTATATTGGAGATTTTTCTGTGGTAATGTATTATATTAGATATTTTTCTGTGGTATTATTGTATTATGTTGGAGGTTTTTCTGTGGTAATGTATTATATTGGAGGTTTTTCTGTGCTAATGTATTATATTGGAGGTTTTTCTGTGGTAATGTATAAATCTTAAATAAAACCACAATTACAACCCCAGCAGGGATGAAGTTGACCATTACTGTTCATCTTTGCACACTCATCTTCTCTGAAACAACTCTTCTACCAATGTAAATATAACATAAAAGTAACATTCTCATTTCCCAACAATTTTTCCAAGGTGTCCAAGATTTCCAGCATGAGAAGATAATCACAGTCGTAGGAGAGGGAATGATCCATAGTCCAGACTTCCCATTTACCTACCCCAGGAGTACCGTGCTGGTCTGGAGACTGATGGCCTCCAGTGACAACATGAGAATCCACTTGTCCTTCGACGAGAGGTTCGGCCTGGAAGACTCAGAGGACGGAATATGCAAGTAAGATCATAAGCATAAAGACATATAACATATGCTTATGACTAGAGGTCGACCGATTTAATCTGAATGGCCGTTTAATTAGGGCCGATTTCAAGTTCATAACAAATGGAATATTATTGGACACCGATTTGGACAATTATTATAATTTTTTTACACCTTTATTTAATCTTTATTTATCTAGGCAAGTCAGTTAGGAACACATTCTTATTTTCAATGACGGCCTAGGAACGGTGGGTTAACTGCCTTGTTCAGGGGCAGAACGACAGATTTTTACCTTGTCAGCTCGGGGATTCAATCTTGCAACCTTACAGTTAACTAGTCCAATGCTCTAACCACCTGATTACATTGCACTCCATGAGGAGCCTGCCTGTTACGCGAATGCAGTAAGCCAAAGTAAGTTGCTTGCTAGCATTAAACTTATCTTATAAAAAACAATCAATCAATCATAATCACTAGTTAACTACACATGGTTGATGATATTAATTGTTTATCTAGCTTGTCCTGTCGTGGCATATAATCGATGCGGGGCGTATTTGGGGAAAAAGGACTGTCGTTGCTCAAATGTGTACCTAACCATAAAAATCAATGCCTTTCTTGAAATCAATACACAGAAGTATATATTTTTAAACCTGCATATTTAGCTAAAAGAAATCTAGGTTAGCAGGCAATATTAATATTAACCAGGTGATATTGTGTCACTTCTCTTGCGTTCATTGCACACAGAGTCAGTGTACATCAAATCAAATCAAATTTTATGTCACATACACATGGTTAGCAGATGTTAGTGCGAGTGTAGCGAAATGCTTGTACTTCTAGTTCCGACAATGTAGTAATAACCAACAAGTAATCTAGCTAACAATTCCAAAACTACTACCTTATAGACACAAGTGTAAGGGGATAAAGAATATGTACATAAAGATATATGAATGAGTGATGGTACAGAGCGGCATAGGCAAGATACAGTAGATGGTATTGAGTGCAGTATATACATGAGTATGTAAACAAAGTGGCATAGTTAAAGTGGCTAGTGATACATGTATTACATAAGGATGCAGTAGATTATATAGAGTACAGTATATACATATACATATGAGATAAATAATGTAGGGTATGTAAACATTATATTAAGTAGCATTGTTTAAAGTGGCTAGTGATATATTTTACATCATTTCCCATCAATTCCCATTATTAAAGTGGCTGGAGTTGAGTCAGTGTGTTGGCAGCAGCCACTCAATGTTAGTAGTGGCTGTTTAACAGTCTGATGGCCTTGAGATAGAAGCTGTTTTTCAGTCTCTCGGTCCCAGCTTTGATGCACCTGTACCTACCTCGCCTTCTGGATGATAGCGGGGTGAACAGGCAGTGGCTCGGGTGGTTGCTGTCCTTGATGATCTTTATGGCCTTCCTGTGACATCGGGTGGTGTAGGTGTCCTGGAGGGCAGGTAGTTTGCCCCCAGTGATGCGTTGTGCAGACCTCACTACCCTCTGGAGAGCCTTACGGTTGTGGGCGGAGCAGTTGCCGTACCAGGCGGTGATACAGCCCGACAGGATGCTCTCGATTGTGCATCTGTAGAAGTTTGTGAGTGCTTTTGGTGATAAGCTGAATTTCTTCAGCCTCCTGAGGTTGAAGAGGCGCTGCTGCGCCTTCTTCACGATGCTGTCTGTGTGGGTGGACCAATTCAGTTTGTCTGTGATGTGTACGCCGAGGAACTTAAAACGTACTAAACTCTCCACTACTGTTCCATCGATGTGGATAGGGGAGTGTTCCCTCTGCTGTTTCCTGAAGTCCACAATCATCTCCTTAGTTTTGTTGACGTTGAGTGTGAGGTTATTTTCCTGACACCACACTCCGAGGGCCCTCACCTCCTCCCTGTAGGCCGTCTCGTCGTTGTTGGTAATCAAGCCTACCACTGTTGTGTAGTCCGCAAACTTGATGATTGAGTTGGAGGCGTGCATGGCCATGCAGTCGTGGGTGAACAGGGAGTACAGGAGAGGGCTCAGAACGCACCCTTGTGGGGCCCCAGTGTTGAGGATCAGTGGGGTGGAGATGTTGTTGCCTACCCTCACCATCTGGGGCCGGTCCGTCAGGAAGTCCAGTACCCAGTTGCACAGGGCGGGGTCGAGACCCAGGGTCTCGAGCTTGATGACGAGCTTGGAGGGCACTATGGTGTTAAATGCTGAGCTGTAGTCGATGAACAGCATTCTCACATAGGTATTCCTCTTGTCCAGATGTGTTAGGGCAGTGTGCAGTGTGGTTGAGATTGCATCGTCTGTGGACCTATTTGGGCGGTAAGCAAATTGGAGTGGGTCTAGGGTGTCAGGTAGGGTGGAGGTGATATGGTCCTTGACTAGTCTCTCAAAGCACTTAATGATGACGGAAGTGAGTGCTACGGGGAGGTAGTCGTTTAGCTCAGTTACCTTAGCTTTCTTGGGAACAGGAACAATGGTGGCCCTCTTGAAGCATGTGGGAACAACAGACTGGGATAGGGATTGATTGAATATGTCGGTAAACACACCAGCCAGCTGGGCTGCGCATGCTCTGAGGGCACGGCTGGGGATGCCGTCTGGGCCTGCAGCCTTGCAAGGGTTGACACGTTTAAATGTTTTCCTCACGTCAGCTGCAGTGAAGGAGAGTCCGCATGTTTTAGTTGCGGGCAGTGTCAGTGGCACTGTATTGTCCTCAAAGCGGGCAAAAAAGTTATTTAGTCTGCCTGGGAGCAAGACATCCTGGTCCGTGACGGTGCTGGTTCTCTTTTTGTAATCCGTGATTGACTGTAGACCCTGCCACATACCTCTTGTGTCTGAGCCGTTGAATTGAGATTCTACTTTGTCTCTATACTGACACTTAGCTTGTTTGATTGCCTTGCGGAGGGAATAGTTACACTGTTTGTATTCGGTCATGTTTCCAGTCACCTTGACCTGATTAAAAGCAGTGGTTCGCGCTTTCAGTTTCACGCGAATGCTGCCATCAATCCACGGTTTCTGGTTTGGGAATGTTTTAATCGTTGCTATGGGAACGACATCTTCAACGCATGTTCTAATGAACTCGCACACCGAATCAGCGTATTCGTCAATGTTGTCGTCTGACGCAAAACGGAACATATCCCAGTCCACGTGATGGAAGCAGTCTTGGAGTGTGGAATCAGATTGGTCGGACCAGCGTTGAACAGACCTCAGCGCGGGAGCTTCTTGTTTTAGTTTCTGTCTGTAGGCAGGGATCAACAAAATGGAGTCGTGGTCAGCTTTTCCGAAAGGAGGGCGGGGCAGGGCCTTATATGCGTCGCGGAAGTTGGAATAGCAATGATCCAAGGTTTTTCCCGCCCTGGTTGCGCAATCGGTACGCTGATAAAATTTAGGGAGTCTTGTTTTCAGATTAGCCTTGTTAAAATCCCCAGCTACAATTAATGCAGCCTCCGGATATATGGATTCCAGTTTGCAAAGAGTCAAATAAAGTTCGTTCAGAGCCATCGATGTGTCTGCTTGGGGGGGAATATATACGGCTGTGATTATAATCGAAGAGAATTCCCTTGGTAGATAATGCGGTCTCCATTTGATTGTGAGGAATTCTAAATCAGGTGAACAGAAGGACTTGAGTTACTGTATGTTGTTTTGGCCATACCACGTCACGTTAACCATAAAGCATACGCCCCCGCCCCTCTTCTTACCAGAAAGATTTTTGTTTCTGTCGGCGCGATGCGTGGAGAAACCAGCTGGCTGCACCGACTCCGATAGAGTCTCTCCAGTGAGCCAAGTTTCCGTGAAGCAAAGAATATTACAGTCTCTGACCCTTGCTCGGATTTCATCAACCTTGTTGTCAAGAGACTGGACATTGGCGAGGAGAATGCTAGGGAGTGGTGCACGATGTGCCCGTCTCCGGAGTCTGACCAGGAGACCGCTTCGTTTTCCCCTTTTTCAAAGTCGTTTTTTGGGGTCGCCGGCTGGGATCCATTCCGTTGTCCAGGGTGAAAGGCAGAACACAGGGTCCACTTCGCGAAAGTCATATTCTTGGTCGTACTGATGGTGAGTTGACGCTGCTCTTATGTTCAGTAGTTCTTCTCGACTGTATGTAATGAAACCTAAGATTACCTGGGGTACCAATGTAAGAAATAACACGTAAAAAAACAAACTGCATAGTTTCCTAGGAATGCAACAGTTTGGGCCGCCTAATTTGCCAGAATGTTATGTAATTATGACATAACATTGAAGGTTGTCCAATGTAACAGGATATTTAGACTTATGGATGCCACCCGTTAGATAAAATACAGAACGGTTCCGTATTTCACTGAAGTAATAAACGTCTTGTTTTCGAGATGATAGTTTCCGGATTCTACCATATTAATGACTTAAGGCTCGTATTTCTGTGTGTTATTATGTTATTACTAAGTATATGATTTGATCGAGCATTCTGACTGAGTGGTGGTAGGCACCAGCAGGCTAGTAAGCATTCATTCATTCAACAGCACGTTTGTGCATTTTGCCAGCAGCTCTTCGCAATGCTTCAAGCATTGCGCTGTTTATGCCTTCAAGCCTATCAACTCCCGAGATTAGGCTGGTGTAACCGATGTGAAATGGCTAGCTTGTTAGTGGGGTGCACGCTATTTTCAAACGTCACTCGCTCTGAGACTTGGAGTGGTTGTTCCCCTTGCTCTGCATGGGTAATGCTGCTTCGAGGGTGGCTGTTGTCGATGTGTTCCTAGTTCGAGCCCAGGTAGGAGCGAGGAGAGGGATGGAAGCTGTTACACTGGCAATACTAAAGTGTCTATAAGAACATCCAATAGTCAAAGGTTAATGAAATACAACAATGGTATAGAGAGAAATAATCCTGTAATTCCTAAAATAACTACAACCTAAAACTTCTTACTGGGGAATATTGAAGACTCATGTTAAAAGGAACTACCAGCTTTCATATGTTCTCATGTTCTGAGCAAGGAACTTAAACGTTAGCTTTCTTACATGGCACATATTGCACTTTTACTTTCTTCTCCAACACTTTGTTTTTGCATTATTTTAACCAAATTGAACATATTTCATTATTTATTTGAGGCTAAATTGATTGTATTGATGTATTATATTAAGTTAAAATAAGTGTTAATTCAGTATTGTTGTAATTGTCATTATTACAAATACATTTTTTTTAAACGGTCGATTAATCGGCATCGGGGTTTTTTGGTCCTCCAATAATCGGTATCGGTATCGGCGTTGACAATTCATAATCGGCCGACCTCTACTTATGACATACAACTGTCAGATTTATAGTAAATTTAAAAATGCAACATACTCAATTGCCAATATAGCCAAGTCAGCATGTTGTGTTTCACCTTGAGATATACCTGATGGGTGTACCGTGCCATTTAATAACTAAATTAAATACATGACGTACCATGACAATACAGTGCAGTATACTGCAACTATGCAGTATGTAGGCCTACATGTCCATCTACAGTGGTAGTAGTTAATCTAGTTTTACTCTATGCTTTAGCCAGCTTTTCATCAGGACTTCCCGAGTTCAGTTAGCATGCGGAGATTTAGAGTCAAAGAGGGCCCATTTGTGAAATTGCCTTTTGCCCAGTATGGCAGCTGATGAAAATGGAAAAGTACAGCCCAGAGTGAGTAGTTTTGCCGAGGCCATACGGCGTGGGTGCATATTTCGTCAGCAGCAAGTTCCTCTACATACGGGTCGTGTGATTGGACAAATGACGGAGCGGTCTTTTCCCTCAGGAGCTAGTCTGTGAAGGGTCTTAGACCTCCCCTTATTTGATCTAATACCCCCTTTCAATTACTAGCTACCTTTTGTCTCTGTTGCTATTCATCAGGGACTGCGGTGCAGAGCCAGTCTGTGATCGATTTCCTTCATGCATTATATTCAGCATCCGGGTGTCAACACATCCCATCTGACTGCCTGGTTGGTATGGAGAGATCCTGTAGAAAGCAGAGGGGGAGAGAACAGAGAGTGGCCAGCTATTGTTGGAGAGACCCCTGATGGTAGTTATGTTGTATGACATGACCGTGCTCCAGACAGCCAGATCCCCAGAGATAAGATCATCATACTCGGGCTGATCCTATAGCTGATTCTGGGGTCAGAAGAACCAAAAGGGGGCATTTACACCTTATAGTAAAGGTTGTCTCATCGTGTCCAGAGGTTTCAGTGCTGGTAATTTGACCCCACGTTCAGCCATTTTGGGTGGATCTCTTTTGATGAATGGGATGACTCTGCTGTCTGAGGCCCAAGAGGAGGAGTCCCACGGTGGGGAAGAGTGAGGATTGACAGCCTTTGTGCTGGCCCTACCTCCATACAAGACTGCACTAGTTGCAGTCCTAGAGGATGGGAGCAGACCATAACAACATCCTCTTGCACGGTTGTACAAGTCATTGCAACCTCTCTGTTTTTACGTCTCTCTTCTTTCATTTTCCAACAGAGAACACATTTTATTTGATCAGGTCCCAAGACACACAGTTGGCAGAGATAGCAAACAGATGAATAGGTGCACACACAAGCAGAAGCAGAGACATCTTCACAAGTCTCTCTCTCCTTTATACACACACACTCTCTCTTTTACACACACTTTCTCTCTCTTTTACACTCTCTCTCTCTCTCTCTCTCTCTCTCGCTCTGTCTGTGTATCTCCCTCCCCTATTTGCTTCTCTCTTACAGATGCACACGTTAAAAATGAAAAGCCAAAAAATAAAACAGCTGCCGGCCAAAATGACAACAAAAAAGGTTAATTTGCATAATTTTGTGAAATTAAATTGGCCTGTGTGTATTTTCTTTAGTCATCATGTATCTTATTTATCAAATACAACTATCACATGCTCCTACAGCTCCTCAGCTGGTTGCTGCTGCACTTTTATAAGCCCATTCATTGCGCAACATTTCTAAATGCATTCGCTTGTTAAAACAGTTTTGTTGCACGAGTAAAAAGAGCTACTATTTTTACTATTCATCAATTGGCAATTGAAGCACGCCTCCCGTTCATCATTCAAGTGCAGACAACAGGCTATCAGCGCGTCACCCACCATTTTACAATGTGAGCTGGAGGCAGTATTCATTTGTCTTTAAACTGTGTATGCTTGAACAAGCATTATAACCTCCTGAAAAAATGCCCACCTTTTATGGTGACAATAACGCCCTAATTTGCTGTATGTTCATCTCTGTCACATATGGAACTTCTCCCATCGGTTTAGAATTGTGTTTTCCTACATTTTGGAAAATTATTTAAAATGACAGTTTATTGGCTGTTTCATTACAGGAGTTCCAAGTCCTGTAAGAGCGTACCCAATACATATGGGTCTGGTAAATTTCTCAAATGGCCGGTAAATTTAAATCTTCCCGGTCACATTTTCCTAACTGACACACCACACACACACACACACACACACACACACACACACACACACACACACACACACACACACACACACACACACACACACACACACACACACACACACACACACACACACACACACACACACACACACACAGCATTATCTTGTTAATTGTGCTCTACCCTATGCCTCACAGCACATTAACTAGTAAATAAATTAAATAAATAAGAATAAAAATCCGTGGTTCTCTAATTAGCAGCAGTAGCTGGGGATAAAACAAATTAAAGAGGGGGGACTCCAAAGAGACAGAGAGAGAGAGCCCCTGCAGTAAACAATCATCCTCAAGAAGAGAATAATCTTTAGTAGTTCAGATGCTCATCTACTATTCTGCTTGTCTGAGGGGGGATGAAAAACATTCTTCCCAAATCCAGCGGAGAAAAGTCATATTGCCAGCACAGAGATACTTGAGACACACGGCTACAGTGGCTTTAATCATTCTCCAGAAGTTTTACTGTATTTCTATAAATAATGTGTTGGAGTGTGGCATTACACATGAAACTATGTAATAAGCAGGTTGCACTGCATTATAGATTAGCCATCTGCCACCGTGGGGCTGTCAGCCTGTTTGACAGTCCTCCAAACCGTATCAGGAAAGAAGGGCTGAATATTGACAGCTGCTTATTGCACTGTGTGTACTGTTACAGCATGTAGTCAAAAACCCACATCATAGGTTGTGTAGATCCAGCTATACTGTATGTCTCAAACACAAATGAATGGAAAAGATACAGTGCTTTCAAACAGTATTCATATCCCTTGACTTATTCCACATGTTGTTGTTACAGCCAGAATTCAAAATGTATTACTTTTTTTTCTTTCACCCATCTTAACACTACCCATAATGACAAAGTGAAAACGTGATTATAGAAATGTTTGCACATTTATTGAAAATAAAATACATTTCCGTAAGTATTCACACCCCTTTGCTATGACACTCCAACTTGAGCTCAGGGGCATCCAATTTCCTTTGATCATCCTTGAGATGTCGCTACAACTTGATTGGAGTCCACCTGTGGCCAATTTAATTGTTTGGTCATGATTTAGAAAGAAACACAAATGTCTATATAAGGTCCCACAGTTGACAGTCCATGTCAGAGCAGAAATTTGACCATGAAGTCTAAGGAACTGTTCATATATCTCGTTAGAGTTAGAATTGTGGTGAGGCATATATCTGGGTGTGGAAAGGTTCCAAGAGAACAGTGGTCTCCATCATTGGGAAATTGAAAAAATACGGAACTACCCAGACTAGAGCTGGCCGTCTGACCAAACTGAGCAACTGGGCAAGATGGACAGGTCAGGGAGGTGACCAAGAACCCAATGACCACTCTGACAGAACTACAGGGTTCCTTTGCTGAGATGGGAAAACCTACCAGAAGGACAACAGTCTCTACAGCGCTTCACTATTCTGGGCTTTATTTGATTGTGGCCAGACAGAAGCCACTACTGAGAAAAAAGTGCATGACAGCATGCCTGGAGTTTGCAAAAAGGCACATGAAAGACTGGGATCATAAGACAAAAGATTATATGACATCAAACATGTAACTCTTTGGCCTGAATGCAAAGCTCTATGTCTGGAGAAAACCAGGCACAGCTCATCACCTGTTTAACACCGTGAAGCATGGTGGTGGCAGCATAATGCTATAGTAATGCTTTTCAGCTGCAGGGACTGGGAGACTGGTAAGGATAGAGGGAACAATGAATGGAGCCAAATACAGGCAAATACTTGATGAGAACCTGCTTCAGAGTGCTAACAACCTTAGACTGGGGCGAAGATTTACATTCCAACAGGACAATGACCCCAAGCATACAGTCAAAGCAATGCTCATATAGCTTCAGAACAAGAATGTGAAAGTACTTGAGTGGCTCAGCCAAATCCCAGACTTGAATCCCAATGACAATCTGTGGAAAGACTTGCAGATTTTCAATCTCTGTTAAATTAGATTGGGAGGAGGGCAAGAACAGCAATCTTCAAGGAAGAATGGAAGAAAATCCCCAAATCCCGATGTGCAAAGCTGATACAGACATACCCAAGACGACTCAATGATGTAATTGCCGACAAAAGTGCTTTTGCAAAGTATTGACTCAGGGGTGTGAATACTTACGCGACCGTTCAAAAGTTTGGGGTCACTTAGAAATGTCCTTGTTTTTGAAAGAAAATCACTTTTTTTTGTGTATTTAAATAACATCAAATTGATCAGTGTAGACATTGTTAATGCTGTAAATGACTATTGTAGCTGGAAGCGGCAGATTTTTTATGGAATATCTACACAGCGTTGTACGAGATCTTCAGTTTCTTGGCAATTTCTCGCATGGAATAGCCTTTATTTCTCATAACAAGAATAGACTGACGAGTTTCAGAAGAAAGTGATTTGTTTCTGGCCATTTTGAGCCTGTAGTCGAACCCAAAAGTGCTGATGCTCCAGATACTCAACCAGTCTAAAGAAGGCCAGTTTTATTGCTCCTTTAATCAGGAAACAGTTTTCAGCTGTGCTAACATAATTTAAAAATAGTTTTCTAATGATCAATTAGCCTTTTAAAATGATAAACTTGGATTAGCTAACACAATGTACCATTGGAACACAGGAGTGATGATTGCTGATCATGGATCCCTGTACACCTATATAGATATTCCATGAAACATCTGCCGTTTCCAGCTACAATAGTCATTTACAGCATTAACAATGTCGACACCATATTTCTGATCAATGTGATGTTATTTTAATGGACAAAAAATGTGCTTGTCTCTCAAAAACAAGGACATTTCTAAGTGACCCCAAACTTTTGAACGTAGTGTATGTAAATTAGATACTTCTGTATGAATTCGGGCTGTAACACAACAAAATGTGGATTAAGTCAAGGGGTATGAATACTTACTGAAGGCACTGTAGGCACTGCGATTTACAGTATATTGATAACATTAGGCACGTTAACTATTGCATGTGTATAAGAAAACGTTTGCACCTTCTCCCTCTGAACGCCATCGAGCCCCTCGCTTCCTCCTGCGTGAACTTTCCCAAATCAAAGGCAACCATGTCAGGACATTTGTCAGTCAAGGTTTATTTAACATCACAGCAAATCCCTTTTTAGTTGTATGCGTGTCCCCTGTGTTGTTTTTCTAGAAACCAGCTCAAACTGAAACTGTCAGGGAGACGGAAAATGTAAACAATGTCCTCGGTAACCTAATATCTCTATTGGCAGCGCTGAATGAAAGGTAAGTGTGCCTGTCAACAACGCTTGAGTGATTAGTACCAGACTTGACTGTGGACTGTGAAACAAGGGTTTATTGAATGTGGATCATTGGTTCCACAAAATAACAAGACCCACTACCCTGGAACGACTCTTTGAAATTAGGATTAAAGGTTTTCTGGAACTCTGCTGTATTTAGAGAGTGATAAAACAAGGTAAGGTTGTCTGTCCCCTCTCTCCACTCTAGAATGCTAATTGACCACATTTCTGAAACCAATTAATCAATAGAGATACGATGTGAATTAGTTCCTGAAGTAATTTCCATTAAGACCAGTGACGAGTCAACTACGTCCGAAGCCGAAATAGAAATCTGAATATCAACGGTAAACAAAATCGAGTAACAAAACCTATTATGCCGGAATACATTGTTACAAAACACAATCACAGATGCACATTTGTCCTGATTGTTTTCCTTCTACTCAATTCCTGAAAGTGATCATGTAATCTCAAATAAAGTACAGAGTATGTTAATCATCTGTAATATGACTTTGTAAAGATCTATCAGATTTAGTTTACAAGGCACGGACAAGGTAACTCTTATTTGAAGAGCCAAGAGGCATCGTTGCCAGTGGAGTGCTATGCTACTTCTAATGAGCACAGGTTTAATTAAAAAGTAAATCCAAAGCTCAACAAAAGATGCATTTGCTTACAGTGTTTAGCGTTAGCCTAATAGACTTGTGCCCGGGTTTGTGTCTGGCCCATTATGGCTAACCAGAGGCGACGACTGCTAATACTTTCCCTCCTAACCCACTTGAGGTTGCTCGCTGAATGATTGCACAAGCAATACTCAGCTTATGTATTCTACATTTAATATCGACTATAAATTATAGAGCTGCCCATCGCTCCTGGCGGAGACACTTTGAGCATTCGGCCCCACCGTTAGAAACCATTTAGTGATAGAATAGCCCTTTCTCCTCGGAGAGAGGGAACTGGATGGGTGGAATGATGGATGGATGGGCGAGAGGAGGGGAAGGGAAATATAAAACAGGAGGGGGCTGTGTAGGGCAGCTACAGCTCAGTGGGGGGGTGTATTAGGGCTCCAGAGGGACAAAGCTAACCTCACAATAAGCAATCACAGGCAATTTATGAAATAGCATCATGCTACATGGGTAAGGTCCCAGATTGAGAGAAGCAACCATGAAAGCCCTCTAGATTTCCTCACCAATTCACTGCCTCAGAGGATATATAAATGTGCCAGCACCGTGTGGTGTGTAATGTTCAGTATATGCATTAAGTGCTCTCTTTCAATGCATGCCAACTTTATGCCCTGTCTCCAATGGCAATGTGAATTCAGGGGACCACACGTACTAAGCCAAAGCTCTCTCTCTCACCTCCCCTCTCTCGCTACCCCCCCTCTCTCTGTGTTCTTTTTCCAGGTATGATTTTGTGGAGATCGATGAGCCATCTGAGAACACCATTCTGGGCCGCTGGTGCGGGTCCCAGGTACCCGCCAGTCACACATCCAAAGGCAGTCAGATCCGGGTGCGATTTATCTCCGACGAGTACTTCCCCTCCGAGCCCGGATTCAGCATTCGCTACTCCCTGCTCCCAATGGTAAGCCACCTTTCCTCTGAGCACACAAACAACACAAAAACCCTCCCATACGTAATGACTTATTATTTCATCTGTTGTTCTGTATGTGCAAACCTCTCTCAATGTGCTTGTTTTGACCAGTGTTTATACCTAAGTGCTGTTGTAAGTCGTGACTGTATTGATATTTGATGCACCTGTGATCCAATCAGACAAAGTTTTGATTAGAGGCAATGGTGCAGGAGTGTTAGAGTTGGTTGAGATAGGCTCTCAGGCACAGCATGGCCTGCTGACTCTTGTTGGATTCAATCCACGTCTAATTATTCTCCTCCGACTGATGAAGAATAGCGCTGGATGAAATACCAGCCGTTTTAGGGCTCCCGACCATATTTTTTCCACTGATTGTAACTTTTTGTTGTACATAATGTTTCCGACATTGTTTCCTATGACCGAATAGAGCTTCTGGACATCAGAGCAGTTATCACTAACCTCGATTTGGATGAGGACTTTTACTTCAATGAGTCGGAGGCAAAGGCCCAAGTCCCCGACACGTGGAGAAGGAGGAGGTGGCGCTGTAAAGACCGGCGTGCAGGGTACCTGACAAGACTACGTCAGAGAGTGGATAAACTGCCTCTGCTTTCTGTTCTATTGATGAACCCGCAATCACTGGAGAACAAACTGGACGAGCTCCGCTCGAGACTATCCTATCTACGTGATCCATGTTTCTCAGAGTTATGGCTGAACAAGGTCATGGAAAACATAAATCTAGCTGTTTTTTTCTATACATTGGCAGGACAGAACGGCAGCGGCGGGGAAGCTCAGGGGAAGGGGTTTGTGTCTCTTGTTAACAACAGCTGGTGCGCAGTCCTAAAGTAGAATACCTCTCGAAAAGCTGTAGACCATACTATTTGCCAAGAGAGTTATCTATATTTTTCATAGCTGCCTATTTACCACCACAGATGCTGGCGCTAAGACCACACTCATCGCGCTGTATAGGGGCATAAGCAAACAAGAAAATTAGCATTCAGAGGTGGTGCCCCTTGTGGCCGGTGATATTAATGCAGGAAAACTCAAATCCGTTTTACATCATTTTTACCAGCATGCCATCTGTACAACTAGAGGTGAAGAAACTATAGATCACCTTTACTCCACACACACATACAAAGCTCTCCCTCGCCCTTCGTTTTGCAAATCTGACCATAACTATATCCTGCCGATTCCTACTTACAAGCAAAAACTCAAACAGGAACCATCATTGATGCACTCAATACGGATTTGGTCCGATGAAATGGATGCTAAGCTACAGGACTGTTTCGCTAGCACAGACTGGAATATTTTCTGGGATTCATCCGATAACATTGAGGAGTATACCAGATCAGTCACCGGCTTCATTAATAAGTGCATCAGACAACTTTGTCTCCACAGTGACATTACGTACATATCCCAACCTGAAGTCGTGGATTACAAGCAAGATCCGCACAGAGCTAAAGGGTAGAGCTGCAGCTTTCAAGGAGCGGGACACTAATCCGGATGCTACGCCTGCCAATGTAACCATCAAACCGGCAAAGTATTAATACAGGACCAAGATCAAATCCCACTACACCGGCTCTGATGCTCGTCGGATGTGGCAGGGCTTACAAACTATCACGGATTACAAAGGGAAACCCAGCAGCGAGCTGCCCAGTGAAGCAAGCCTAGAAGACGAGCTAAGTACTTTCTATGCTCGCTTTTAGAAAAACAACACTGAACCATGCATGAGTGCACCAGCTGTTCAGGACAACTGTGTGATCAATCTCGCCGTAGCCGATGTGAGCAAGACCTTTAAACAGGTTAACATTCACAAGGCTGCAGGGCCAGACGGATTGCCAGGATACTTACTCAGAGCATGCACTGACCAGCTAGCAAGTTGTCTTCACTGATAATTTCAACCTCTCCCTGGCCCAGTCTGTAATACCTACATGTTTCAATCAGACTACCATAGTCCGTGTGCCCAAGACGGCCAAGGTAGCCTGTCTAAATTATTATCACTAGCACTCAGATCTGTAGCCATGAAATGCTTTGAAAGGCTGGTCATGGCTCACATCAACACCATCATCCCAGACACCCTGGACCCACTCCAATTCACATACCGCCGCAACAGATCCACAGATGACACAATCTCTATTGAACTCCCCACTGCCCTTTTCAATTACCACACGGCAAGTGGTACCGGAGCACCAAGTCTGGGACCAAAAGGCTCCTGAACAGCTTCTACCCCCAAACCATAAGACGGCTGAACAGTTAATCAAATGGCTACAGGGACTATTTGCATTGAACCCCTTATTATATTATGTTTATTTTTTTGCACTGAAATTCTTGCAATGGCTATGTGCACACTCACTAGACTCTACCCACACAGTCACACATACTAGACTGATGCACACACACACACACACACACACACACACACACACACACACACACACACACACACACACACACACACACACACACACACACACACACACACACACACACACACACACACACACACACACACACACACACACACACACACACACACAGGCATATTGACACCACACACACACTTACACATACACACTTTCACACTCTTCAAATATGCTGCTGCTACTTTGTTTATTATCTCTCCTAATGGCCTAGTAATTGTTACACCTATGTACATGTACATTACCACAATTACCTCAATTACCTCGTGGCCCTGCACATTGACTCTGTACCGGTACTCCTTGTATATAGCCTCGCTACTGTTATTTTATTTTATTATTATATACTTCTTATTGCCTGTTCTTTGTTGGGAAAGGGCTCGTAAGAACGCATTTCACAGTAAAGTCTACACCTGTTGTATTTGGTGCATGTGACAAATGAAATTTGATTTGATATAAAAAATGGATTTAGAGCTGGATCCAACTATTAGCTTTGGACTTGTCTGATACAGTATAACTGTTTTTTTACATGGCTCTCTCATTCTGTCTATCTTTCTCTCCATTTCTTCCATACTTTCTCTCTCAATTCAGTCAGCCTCTATTGGCAGGATGTGTGTCAATAGACCCATTTTAGATCATGAAAGATCACATTACTCTGTCTGTCTGTTAACATCCTACGTCTCGCATCCTATTCGACTCTCCTCTCCCTCTCTCTAAACCCTCTCTCACGTTTTTCCTTTCCTGACCCCTGTCTTCTCCCCAACGTCCCCCTCCCCTCTCGTCTCTCTCCTTCCTCATCCCAGACCACACACATAGAGGCCCCTTAATACCCACACAATTCACTTACGAAAAACCCCAGAGATAAACTGAAGTGAAGACTGCCATGTTTTAACCTGTCATGTTGCAGTTGTGTGCGCCTCACTCTTAAGTAAACAGTTCTTCCCTTCATCAATCTGTAATGGCCTGCAGCGCAGAGAAATCATTTGTTACTGACAGGCACAATTGGGAAAAGGAGGTCAGCAACGGTGCATCTTTTTGTCTGTTTTCCCTTTTTTCATTCGCTTTTGCAGTTTTCTTTTGGTTTATATTTACCACATGATTTCACTTGGTTTTATTGACTCTGCTCTCTTTTTGGTAGATGAGCTGACACTTCCACAAACTTCTTTAAACAAATGCATTTCCTGTACCTTCTGACTCTTTTCGCGTTTCTGAGACTTTTTTCAGAATCTCAAGTATACAGCTGCCTAACATGTTGTCCTTCTATTAAATGTGAGCCATGACTCTTTTCACCCCAAATTCTACCTAAACGTTTGCCATATACTTTCATAACATAAAGATGGTCAAATGCGGAGCTGAGTCCTTTATTCTACACCGTATAGTGTGTACAACCAGTTATATTCATTAGATGAAATCTGCAGGCCAATATGCTTAACTGAAGGGACTCACCCACACATGCATACACATAAACAAAGGCCTGTCTTAATACTAAGAGTCTTTCATGCAATTTGCCCTAAACATTATAATAATTTACATTCATCTGGTTGTATAATAACTTGTAACCAATTTTCTGCAATAGGAAACAGTACAGAGGAAGCCGTTTGTGTTCATGAACCTTTAATGATATCTGTCAAGACTAATAGTATGCTGGGCCGATCATAGTTAACCCTAATTTTGCACATACACTCTTAGAAAAAAGTTTTTCAAAAGGGTTCTATGGCTGTCCCCATAGGAGAGTCCTTTTTTTGGTTCCAAGTAAAAACCTTTTGGTTCCAGGAAGAACCCTTTTAAGTTCAAGACAGCACCTTTGTTTCCCCAGAGTGTAGAGGCCTGTGTGAATGTGAGTAAAAGTGATGTCACCAACATCAGCCATGTTCCAGTTTAAAGGTGATCCATTTGGATTGTTCAATGACCCAAAGTGTCATTAGATCAGAACTTTTCAGAAGTCATGCAGATCTAGATTAAAAACATCATATCCAGTGAAGTGACAGGAGACCCTTTGCAAGCCATGCTCCCTCCCTTGGCCAAGACTGTTTAGTCAGACTGAAGTTCCAGATATGTTTTCCTATCACTGAATACGGTTACAGTTGAAGTCGGTTTACATACACTTAGGTTGGAGTCATTAAAGCTCGTTTTTCAACCTCTCCACAAATTTCTTGTTAACAAACTATAGTTTTGGCAGGTCGGTTAGGACTTTTACTTTGTGCATGACACAAGTAATTTTTCCAACAATTGTTTACAGACAGATTATTTAACTTACAATTCACTGTATCACAATTCCAGTGGGTCAGATGTTTACATACACCAAGTTGACTGTGCCTTTAAATAGCTTGGAAAATTCCAGAAAATTATGTCATGATAGCCTAATTGACATCATTTGAGTCATTTTAAGGTGTACCTGTGGATGCATTTCAAGGCCTCTCTTCAAACTCAGTGCCTCTTTGCTTGACATAATGGGAGAATAAAAAGAAATCAGCCAAGACCTCAGAACAAATATTGGAAACCTCCACAAGTGTGGTTCTTCCTTGGGAGCAATTTCTAAATGCCTGAAGGTACCACGTTCATCTGTACAAAATATAGTACGGAAGTATAAACACCATGTGACCACACAGCCATCATACCGCTCAGGAAGGAGACACGTTCTGTCTCTTAGAGATTAATGTACTTTGGTGGGAAAAGTGCAAATCAATCCCAGAACAATAGCAAAGGACCTTGTGAAGATGATGGAGGAAACAGGTACAAAAGTATTTATATCCATAGTAAAATGAGTCCTATATCGACATAACCTGAAAGGCCGCTCAGTAAAGAAGAAGCCACTGCTCCAAAACTGCCATAAAAAAGCCAGACTACTGTTTGCAACTGCACATGGTTTTTGAAGACATGTCCTCTGGTCTGATGAAACAAAAATAGAACTGTTTGGCCATAAGGACCATCGTTATGTTTGGAGGAAAAAGGGGGAGGCTTGCAAGCCAAATAACATCCCAACCGTGAAGCACGGGGGTGGCAGCATCATGCTATGGGGTTGCTTTGCTGTAGGAGGGACTGGTGCACTTCGCAAAATAGATGGCATCATGAGGTGGGAAATGTTGTGGATATATTGAAGCAACATCTCAAGACATAAGTCAGGAAGTTAAAGCTTGGTCGCAAATGGGTCTTCCAAATGGACAATGAAAGTTGTGGCAAAATGGCTTAAGGACAACAAAGTCAAGGTATTGGAGTGGCCATCACAAAGCCCTGACCTCAATCCTATAGAACATTTGTGGACAGAACTGAACAAGCGTGTACGAGCAAGGAGGCCTACAAACCTGACTCAGTTACAACAGCTCAGGAGGAATGGGCCAAAATTCACCAAACTTATTGTGGGAAGCTTGTGGAAGGCTAACTGAAATGGTTGACCCAAATTAAACAATTTAAAGGCAATGCTACCAAATACTAATTGAGTGTATGTAAACTTCTGACCCAATGGGAATGTGATAAAAATAAAACAATGAAATAAATAATTATCTCTACTATTATTCTGACATTTCACATTCTTAAAATAAAGTGGTGATCCTAACTGACCTAATTCATGGATTTTTACTAGGATTAAATGTCAGAAATGGTGAAAAACTGAATTTAAATGTATTTGGCTAAGGTGTATGTAAACTTCCGACTTCAACTGTACATGCACTCAATAATGCAATTATTGTGGCGAGTCAGATTAATATAATAGTTAGATTAAAATGTTTACATGCTTTGCAAGAAGAAAGATTTCCCTAAAAATCCTGTTTACATGGACATATCTGAAATCAGGCTACCTGATGGAACTGAATGCAGAACATCTGCAATCAAAATAGACGTTCCACCACAGTGAACATGTTATTTTGGACATAGAAGTAGTTTTAACATACAAACTGTATAACACTCATACATTCAGTTGATCCGAACACACTTCACTCATGCTAAAGAAGGAGACACGTTCAACTGGTGCTAGCACAATGGGCAGATCACATTCAAAGCTGGAACGCCGATTTAAGGTTTTAACATGTCCTAATAATTCGAAAGACTGCGCAGAAAACCATGTGTTTTTAATCTGTGTATGGTTACTTCGATTTTGACCTTACGCCGATTTAAGATGAGCAGGGTAAGGTATTTACATGACTTTTGCCATATAACCTTTTATTTAACTAGGCAAGTCAGTTAAGAACAAATTCTTATTTACAATGACGGCCTACACCGGCCAAACCCTGAGCCAATTGTGCGCCCCCCTATGGGACTCCCAATCACGGCCGGTTGTGGTACAGCCAAGAAACGAACCAGGGTGTCCGTAGTAACGCCTCTAGCACTGAGATGTAGTGCTTTAGACCGCTGCGCCACTCGAGAGCCTGACACGGCCGATTGCCGTAATCAGTTTAATATCGAATTATTAGTGTGCATGTAAACATACTCAATGCCTTTGAGAACATTATGATACCCCAAATCATAAATCTCACAAGGTTTCTTTGAGAGTGAACCTTTGATGATACTACGCAATTTTGGGCATTGAAAAGCACTTGTGGTATTGACAACTGGATTGGTGCTGCCGTGATTTCCACTCCAATATCCCATCTCACTTTACACATCAACGATTACTGGAAGGTCGTTTCTGATGCATATCCTCCAGAAATGATTTAATAGATATGTTTCTCTTTGATGTGTGATACCCTGCTCAGAACATTATTTTTTTCCCCGAGGTGTTTACTAAAGCATTTGTGCATGCCCGGACCTTTCAATCTCTGCTAAACGAGTTTCATTGTCTCCCGTGGAACAAAGACATTGTTAATCTTTTTCAGTTCATGCTAAAATGAACGAGCAGCTTTGGTGTTTAATCATCCTTCCATATAGCACCATATTGATGTTGTCAGAAAGACCAGATGGGACTTGATTTTTGTATAGTTTCTCTCCTTTATCTTCAAGACTAATATCGGGAGAGAGCGTTATAAAGCAGATAGATTTACAGAGAATAAGGACCTTACTGATTTGAATGCATCTTTTTACAGAACAATGTCCCCAGTGACTCCTGTCAATCCATACAGAATAGGTCCTCCACCAAATTCATGGCACACCATCATCAACTTGCTTTGCTTCGTCTCCCATTCAAGCACTGTAAAGTTCTAAGATGGATGCATTTATTTATGTATGTGAAAGTCATGGGGGGAGACAAGATGAGGACAGCTTTCTTCTGCTCTAGTTGTGTTTTATTCACAAACCACAGATCATCTGAATGTTGGCTGACAGTCAATCAAACAAGGATCTGAGATCTAGTAGTATTTTATTAGCTAAAGCAGCAGTTTCTCTTCTGAGCCCTAGGTGGACTTTTCTGTAGTCTTCATCAATCCTAATCTTGATTAGTAAATACTAATTATCTTATTAAATACCTTAAACCATTTACTACACTGGCACTCCAAACCTCTGAATCCATAACCATGTAAGAATCCAGTTTGCTGAATAATTTTTGCCTCTTAAACAGTGATTCCCAAAAGCAATGTTGATCTGTCCTAAGGTCTACAATTTGTCCATTTGTTTTTGCTCTACGGTAGAACTGTTTTGTTATTCTAGTGGAAGGGAGGAGGTGTATTTTGGCTTAGTCTCCGGCGTACAGTGCACATCAAGAGTCATGGCTGGATCGTGAGGGGCTATATATAATGTCCAATAGGGGGAGAGAATTTGTGAACCTACAATTCTGCCACCATGCTGTTTTCTCCATGTCACTGCTGGTTTTAGTTGTTGATGATTGGGGGGATCTGTGGTAGAACATTATAAGTGCTGTAGACTGAGATGAAGCCATTTAGATAGGATACATACTGTACCTCTGTAATGCAAAGCAACTGCTGGGTGTGGAGGTTTCTCAGGTGATTTGAATACTTTACACTAGACTGGGATTGAATCAACTGCGGATAGTGGATTTCTGGGAAGCACTTTCATATTTGCATTTGTTTGAACAGCAGCTTGGGATAGAGGGGAGTTGACACTTGGTTTCTAAACTAAATTTATACAGTAGTAGGAAGATATGTACACCATGCCGAACACATACATATGTCATGTATATTGAACCTGCATGCATACATACAATGCCTTCAGAAAGTATTCACACCCCTTGACTTGTGGCAAAACAATTCACTTTTTGTCCTGAATACAAAGTGTTGTGTTTGGGGCAAAACATATTTTCAAGCATAGTGGGATCTGCATGATGTTATGGGTATGTTTCTAATCATTAAGGACTGGGGAATTTTTTGGGATAAAAGAAAAACTAAGAGCTAAGCACAGGCAAAATCCAAGAGGGAAAACCTGGTTTAGTCTGCTTTCCACAGGTCATGGAGTTGAATTCACCTTTCAGCAGAATAATAACCTACACACAGCCAAATCTATACTGGAGTTGCTTACCAAGCAGACAATGAATGTTCCTGAGTGGCCGAATTATAGTTTTGATTTACAGTACCAGTCAAAAGATTGGACACACCTACTCATTCCAGGGTTTTTCTATATTTTTACTATATTCTACATTGTAGAATAATAGCGAAGACATCAAAAATATGAAATAACATGTATGGAATCATGTAGTAACCAAAAACGTGTTAAACAAATCAAAATATATTTTATATTTGAAATTATTCAAAGTAGCCACCCTTTGCCTTGATGACAGCTTTGCACACTCTTGGCATTCTCTCAACCAGCTTCATGAGGTAGTCACCAGGAATGCGTTTCAATTAACAGGTGTGCCTTCTTAAAAGTACATTTGTGGAATTTTTGTGTTGTTATGAAGTAGGGGTGGAATACAGAAGATAGTCCTATTTGGTAAAAGAACAAGTCGATATTATGTCAAGAACAGCTCAAATAAGCAAAGAGAAACGACAGTCCATCATTATTTTAAGACATGAAGGTCAGTTAATCTGGAGCATTTCAAGATCTTAGAAAGTTTCTTCAAGTGCAGTTGCAAAAACCATCAAGCGCTATGAGGAAACTGGCTCTCATGAGGACCGACCACAGGAAAGGAAGTGTTACCTCTGCTGCAGAGGACATGTCCATTGCACCTCAGATTGCAGCCCAAATAAATGCTTCACAGTGTTTAAGTAACAGACACATCTCAACATCAACTGTTCATATGAGACTGAGTGAATCAGACCTTCATGGTTGAATTGCTGCAAAGAAACCACTACTAAAGGACATCAATAAAAAGAGAGACATGCTTGGGCCAAGAAACACAAGCAATGGACATTAGACACGTGGAAATATGTCCTTTGGTCTGATTTTTGGTTCCAACTGCCGTGTCCTTGTGAGACTCGGGGAAAGTGAACGGATTATCTCTGCATGTGTGGTTCCCTCCGTGAAGCATAGAAGAGGAGGTGTGATGGTGTGGGGGTGCTTTGCTGGTGACACTGCCTGTGATTTATTTAGAAGGCACACTTAACCAGCATGGCAACCACAGCTATAACGTGGACGCTGGGAGTTGGGAAGCAAGTGCAGGTGGAGAGTTTAATAATGAATGGAACATGCCGGAAGATCTGCTGGAACAGTGTCTCAGCGACCTGGAGAGAGGTAGGGAGACCAGAGAGAGGAATAAGCCACCATGATTTAGAAAATCTGTCCACAACTTCCAGAATGGTGGTGAAACCATCAGACGGGGAAGATCATACAGTCCGGACGACTGTGTGATCACACTCTCTGCAGCCAATGTGATTAAGACCTTTAAACAGGTCAACATTCACAAGGCTGCAGGGCCAGACGGATTAACAGGACGTGTACTCCGAGCATGTGCTGACCAAATGGAAAGTGTCTTCACTGACATCTTCAACCTCTCCCTGTCTGAGTCTGTAATACCAACATGTTTCAAGCAGACCACCATAGTCCCTGTGCCCAAGAACACTAAGGTAACTTGCCTAAAAGCTAATCAAATGGCTACTCAGACTATTTGCATCCCCCCCTTCTACACTGCTGCAACTTGCTGTTATTATCTATACGTAGTCACTTTAATAACTCTACCTACATGTACATATTACCTCATCTATAGGTCTTTGCTAGGTAAAGCCCCGCCTTATCTCAGCTCACTGGTCACCCCCAAAGCCAATTCCTCTTTGGCCTCCTTTCCTTCCAGTTCTCTGCTGCCAATGATTGGAACGAACTGCAAAAATCACTGAAGCTGGAGACTCATATCTCCCTCACTAACTTTAAGCACCAGATGTCAGAGCAGCTCACAGATCACTGCACCTGTACATAACCCATCTAAATAGCCCATCCAACTACCTCATCCCCATACTGTTATTTATTTTGCTCCTTTACACCCCAGTATCTCTACTTGCACATTCATCTTCTGCACATCAGTCACTCCAGTGTTAAATATCTATATTGTAATTATTTCACCACTATGACCTATTTATTGCCTTACCTCCCTTATCCTACATCATTTGCACACACTGTATATAGACTTTTTCTATTGTATTTTTGACTGTATGTTTGTTTATTCCATGTGTAACTCTGTGTTGCTGTTTGTGTCGCACTGCTTTGCTTTATCTTGGTCAGGTTGCAGTTTTTTTTAGGTATTTTCTTAAAACTGCAGGGCTTGTAAGTACGCATTTCACTGCAAGGTCTACCTGTTGTATTCGCCGCGTGTGACAAATAACATTTGACCAGTAACAACCAGGGACAGATGAAACCAGGGACGCTGAGGCATGGGAAGGGGAAGGAGTTTCCCTACTGGAGCGTGCCGGTTGACATAGCGAGTATCGTCCTGCACCAAGGTGGGCCACCGATACTTTTCAGAGAGTGATTTTATAGTACTGGCGATCTCAGGATTTCCAGCGACAGCTGTGTGTGCCCAGGTCAACAGTCTCTCCCTTATCTCTGTGGGAATGTAGATGCGCTCAGGAGGACAGTTAGTGGGAGTGGGTTCCGTTTCCATAGTCTGGCGAAATTCCACCTCTACGTCCCAAACCACAGGGGAACAGGGCAACACATTACAAGAGGGAACAGGACAACAGGTCGGGGGACCAGTCCATGAATCTCATGAGATCAAATCAAACTGTATTAGTCAGATACTCCATATACAGCAGGTATATGCAGCACCTTACTGTGAAATGCTTACTGACGAGCCCCTAACCAACAATGCAGTTTTTAAAAAATATGGAAAAGAATAAGAAATAAAAGTAACACGTAATTAAAGAGAAGCAGTAAAATAACAATAGCTAGACTAGATACAATTGCTTTGTAAGTAGGAAAACCTGCAAAATCGGCAGTGTATCAAATACTTTTTCTCCCCACAGTACAGGGGGTTTCAGTACAGTGTGAATTTGCAGGGGGACCGCTTAGTTGAGGTAATATGTGAATGTAGGTAGAATTATTAAAGTGACTATGCATAGATGGTAACAACAGAGAGTAGCAGCAGTGTAAAAGAGGGGGAGGGGGGTGAAAATAGTCTGGGTAGCCATTTGATAGGATGTTCAGGAGCTTTATAGCTTGGGGGTAGAAGCTGTTTAGATGCCTCTTGGGCCTAGACTTGGCGCTCCGGTACCGCTTGCCATGTGGTAGCAGAGAGAACAGTCTATGACTAGGATGGCTGGAGTCTTTGGCAATTTATAGGGCCTTCTGCTGACACCGCCTGGTGTAGAGGACCTGGATGGCAGTGATGTACTGGGCCGTACGCACTACCCTCTGTAGTGCCTTGCAGTCGGAGGCCAAGCAGTTGCCATACCAGGCAGTGATGCAACCCATCAGGATGCTCTCAATGGTGCAGCTATAGAACCTTTTGAGGATCTAAGGACCCATGCCAAATCTTTTCAGTCTATAATTTGTTGTGCCCTCTTCACGACTGTCTTGGTGTGCTTGGACCATGTTAGTTTGTTGGTGATGTAAACACCAAGAAACTTGAAGCTCTCAACCTGTTCCAATACAGCCCCGCAGATGAAAATGGGGGCGTGCTCCGTCCTCTTTTTCCTGTAGTCCACAATCATCTCCTTTGTCTTGATCACCTTGAGAGAGAGGTTGTTGTCCTTGCACAACACAGTCAGGACTCTGACCTCCTCCCTATAGTCTCATTGGTGTCGGTGATCAGGTCCACTGTTGTGTCATCAGCAAATTGAATGATGATGTTGGAGTCGTGCCTGGCCTTGCAGTCATGAGTGAACAGGGAGTACAGGAGCGGACTGAGCACGCTTCCCTGAGGGGCCCGTGTTGAGGATCAGCGTGGTGGATGCGTTGTTACCTACACTTACCACCTGGGTGTGGCCCATCAGGAAGTCCAGGATCCAGTTGCAGAAGGAGGTGTTTAGTCCCAGGGTCCTTAGCTTATTGATGAGCTTTGAGGGCACTATGGCATTGAACGCTGAGCTGTAGTCAATAAATAGCATTCTCAGGTAGGTGTTCCCTTTGTCCAGCTGGGAAAGGGCAGTGTGAGTGCAATAAAGATGACATCATCTGTGGATCTGTTGGTGCGGTATGCAAATTGGAGTGGGTGTAGGGTTTTGGGGAAAATGGTGTTGATGTGAGCCATGCCTTTCAAAGCACTTCATGGCTATGGGTCGGTAGTAATTTAGACAGGTTACCTTAGTGTTCTTGGGCACAGTCACTATGGTGGTTTGCTTAAAACATGATCGTTTTACAGACTCGGACAGGGAGAGGTTTAAAATGTCAGTGAAGACACTTGCCAGTTGGTCAGCGCATGCTCACAGTACACGTCCTGGTAATCCGTCTGGCCCTGCGGCCTTGTGAATCTTGACCTGTTTAAAGATCTTACTCACATCGGTTGCGGAGAGCGTGATCACACAGTCTTCCGGAACAGCTGGTGCTCTCATCCATGTTTCAGTATTATATACCTCGAAACAAGTATTGCAGTAGTTTAGCTCGTCTGGTAGACTCGTGTCACTGGGCAGCTCTCGACTGTGCTTCCTTTTGTAGTCTGTAATGGTTTGCAAGCCCTGCCACACCCGACGGGCATCAAAGCTGGTGTAGTGCGATTTCGATTTTAAGTCCTTTATTGACGCTTTGCCTGTTTGATGGTTCTTGGAGGGCATAGCTTGATTTTGGGTTAGAGTCCCGCTCCTTGAAAGCGGCAGCTTCTGTTTGGGGTATGTATGTATGGTCACTGTGGGGACGACATCATCGATGCCCTTATTGATGAAGCCAATGACTAATGTGGTGTACTCCTCAATGCCATCAGAGGAATCACGGGACATATTCATCTGACCACTTTTTTATTGATCTTGTCACTGGTGCTTCCTGCATTCATTTTTGCTTGTAAGCAGGAATCAGGAGGATAGAATTATGGTCAGATTTGCTGATAGAAATTTGGTAAAATGGATTTAAGTTTCCCTGCATTAAAGTCCCCGGCTACTAGGAGCGCTGCCTCTGGGTGAATGATTTCTTGTTTGCGTATGGCAGAATACAGCTCATACAGTGCTGTCGTAGTGCCAGCCTCAGTCTGGGGTGTTATGTAAACAGCTACAAAAAATAGAGATAGTGTGGCCTACAGCTTATCATGAGATACTCTACCTCAGGTGAGCAATAGCTCGAGACTTCCTTAGATACCGTACACCAGCTGTTATTTACAAAAATACATAGTCCGCCGCCCCTTGTCTTACCAGACGCAGCTGTTTTGTCCAGCCGGTACAGCATATAACCAGCCAGCTGTTCGTTAATTGTGTCGGCGTTCAGCCACGACTCTGTGAAGCATAAAATATTATAGTTTTGAATGTCCCGTTGGTAGTTTAATCTTCCTCATAAGTCATCGATATCCATTCTCCAAAGATTGCACTTTTGCTAGCAGAATGGAAGGAAGTGGGGGTTTATTCAATCGCCTACAAATTCTCAGAAGTCAGCCCACTGTCTGGCCCCTTTTTCTCTACCCATTCACACAAATTATGGGGATCTGGGCCTGTTCCCGAGAAATCAGTATATCATTCACGTCGGACTCGTCAGACTCGTTAAAGGAAAAAAAGGATTCTGCCAGTCTGTGGTGAGTAATCGCAGTCCTGATGTCCAGATATTATTTCCGGTCATAAGAGACGTTATTGGCAACATTATGTACAAAATAAGTTACAAACAACACAAATATACAAACAAAAAAACCACAATCGGTTGGGGACACGTAAAACACCAGCCTTCTTCTCTGATGCCATCTTATGGTGGCGTTATGGTGTTGGAGCTAAGGGAGCTATGAGCCATGATCTTGTGAGCTGGTGCACTAGTGATGAAAGAAAGGGATGTTTTCCTGATGAATGGACTCCACGGTGAGGACGAGTGGTGTACTGACGTGTGTGATGGTTCCGGATCCTTGTGGCCGATTATCAATGGTTGAAACGGAGACGAGAGTACATATGAGGGGATGTTCAGAGAGGAGGCACGGGTCTGGTCAATAAAGGTCCCCTTGACATCAGAATCCACTAGCGCTGTAGAAACAGTACAGCCAGCTAGTGTGATCAACACTAAAAAGGGTTTAACAGAAACTGATGAAGATGGGATACTCACACCTGCTCAGGGAGGTGGAAGATAACGGGACCGTCCCTCTGCTCTTGTGGTTACCGATTTGGGATATACCGGACACTGCTAAAGCTGGTGCCCCCCTTGACCACAATAGAGACAGAGCCTCCGATGTCTCCGTCTGCATCGCTCTATCCCGGGAAGGCAAGTGACCACTGCCTCCATAGGTTTCAGCTCTGCTATAGAGTATTCACTGAGGGAGGTTGAGGGAGATGTGGGTACCAACGCTCCCAAAGTAGATTATCCAACCGGATGGCCATCGCGATGAGTGTGTCCAAGGAGAGGTTGTCGTCCCGACATGCCAGTTCCGTTTGGACCTCCTCTCGCAGTCCTCTTTGGGAATAGCGTACGGAGCGCCGGCTCATTCCGTCCGCTGGATGCTGCTACTGTCCAGAAGGTGAGTGCGTACTCTGCAGAGGCCTTGTCATCCTGCCATAGTTGGAGTAGGCGCTCATAGTTGGAGTAGCCATGAACCCCCTCAAACGAAGCCAGCTCCTCCTCTCCTCTCCCCCAGACGGCCGTGGCCCACTCCAACACCCGCCCAGTCAGCAGAGTAATGACCATGGCTACCTTGGGGGCTCCCCTCTGACAAGGACAAACAGGCATCGCTGACCTGGGCAGACTGATGTGCTGGCTCGCTGGTTCGACTGGTGGCAGAGCATCCTCCTCTAGTGGGAGGCAATGCCTCTCGGGCATGGTCGAGATGTGGAACACTGCGAAGAACCTCTTCCATAGCCGTGCCCGGTTGCGCCAGCTAGTCGTGGTGCTTACGAAGTAGCTATACCTGTTCATCGACTGTCTGGGAGATTTCCTGCTGTTTCCATTTGGTGAGTATTCTGTACCGTGGATGCTGGGAGTCTGGAAGCAAGTGCCGGTGGTGAGTTTAATAATAAACGGAACATGGAACAATACAAGATAGACGAGCAGAGTACAGACATGAAACACATAGTTAATACTGCCTGGGGAATGGAACTAAGGGAATGACAGATATAGTGGAGGTAATCAGTGAAGTGATGGAGTCCAGGTGTGCCTGTTGATGAAGTGCAGGTGGGCGTAATGATGAATGCCAGGTGCGCGTAATGATGGGTTGCCAGGACCAGTGGTTAGTGAACCAGTAACGTTGAACACCAGACGGAGGAGCAGGAGTAGATGTGACGAGCATTCTGCAGCGATACACCACCCCATCTGGTTTGCGCTTAGTGTTACTATGATTTGTTTTTTTAACAGGACAATGACCCAACACACCTCCAGGCTGTGTAAGAGCTATTTCACCAAGAATGAGAGTGTTGGAGTGCTTCATCATATGACCTGGCCACCACAATCACCCGACCTCAACCCAATTAAGATGGGTTGGGATGAGTTGGACTCAGAGTGAAGGAAAACCAGCCAACAAATGCTCAGCATAAGTGAGAACTCCTTCATGACTGTTGGAAAAGCATTCCAGGTGAAGCTGGTTGAGAGAATGCCAAGAGTGTGCAAAGTTGTAAAGGGTGGCTACTTTGAAGATTCTCAACTATTAAATATATTTGGATTTGTTTCACACTTTTTTGGTTACTACATGATTCCATATGTGTTATTTCATAGTGTTGATGTCTTCAATAGTATTCTACAATGTAGAAAAGAGTAAAAAATACAACTTTTGACTGGTACTGTACCTAAATACTGCCAACATCCATCTGTCCATACATCCATCCACACATTTAATATTTGAGGGTATTGTTATGACTCGGGGCAGCCAAACGCAAGAGCGTTTACTGGCGGAAATCACGAGAGGAAAGGGTAGCTTGGCCTGGCTTCGGCCTTTGCTTCTCTCTGAGCATTCCTCGGGCGCTGGAAGGCCCCACTGAACAATAGCACTTTTCCCCTGTGGTAAACCAGCGCTACTGGAACCTCAGGCCATGGGGGCAGCAGTTGAGTTTATATTTAAACAAGCAATAATTCCTCTTTACCACTTCCATGGAAAGGGGTAAAAATAAGACCCGGTCTGTAATTCACGGGAAGCGATTTTGGAAAGCTAAAGGGCCCGGCGAAGAAGTTGTTATAACACAGCATGGCTCGGAGGAAAGAGGATCTCTGAATGGGGAGAGAAAAAAGGAAAACAAACTAAAATGCCATTGTCTCCCTAAATGTCAGCATCAGTGTGATCCGTTTTTTACACTCCAGTAAGTTGGCCTTTACGGAACTGAGGTCCATTGTGCCTTCACACTTACTGTGAGACAATGAGTAGTCATGAAATTCCATTTGAGAGAGAGAAACGCCACAGAGCCCCAGGACAGCAACACAATTAGACCCAACCAAATCATTAGAGAACTAAAAATTATTACTTGACACATTGGAAAGAATTAACAAAATAAACACTGAAAACTAAAATGCTATTTGGCCCTAAACAGAGAATACACCATGGCAGAAAACCTAAACAATGTGACCGAACAAAATTAAGTAAAGCTTGACTATGTACAGACTCAGTGAGCATAGCCTTGCTATTGAGAAAGGCCGCCATAGGCAGACCTGGCTCTCAAGAGAAAACCGTCTATGTACAAACTGCTTACAAAAATGTGGTGGAAACTGAGCTCACTTCCTAACCTGCCAAATGTATGACCGTATTCGAGACACATATTTCCCTCAAACCCACAACGAATTTTAAAACCAATCAAATTTTGATAAACTCCCATATCTATTGGGTAAAATACCACAGTGTGCCATCACAGCAGCAAGATGTGTGTCCTGATGCCACAAGAAAAGGGCACCCAGTGAAGATCAAACACCATTGTAAATACAACACATATTTATGTTTATTCATTTTCCATTTTGTACTTTAACTATTTGCGCATCGTTACAACACTGTATATAGCCATAATATGACATTTGAAATGTCTCTATTCTTTTGAAATTTTCGTGAGTGCAATGTTTACTGTAAATGTTTTATTGTTTATTTCACTTTTGTTAACTATTTCACTTGCTTTGGCACTTTTGTTTTATCTATTTCACTTGCTTTGGCACTGTAAACATATGTTTCCCATGCCAATAAAGCCCTTGAGAGAGAGAGATTAGTGAAAGCATATGACTGGCAATGCCATGCAGGGTTCCCAAGAGACTAAGAACCTATTTTTGTTCCCACCTCAATTGCAGTGTGGTTGATGGCACAGAAAGGTAACTTTTACTGCAGTGGGCTAGATCGGGGTCACCCAGAGTGTTTCTTGGTAGTCTTAAACAAATCTACTTTGAAACAAAGTATGCACCTCACACACATGGACCACGCTGAGTGTACTAAACATGTTTCCAGCATGAATGTATTGCCAACCAGTCTGCAGCAGCTGCGTGATGCCATCGCCTCAGCGTGGACCAACATTCCTGTGGAAAAACATTTCCGACATCTTGTGTAGAATGTCCTGAAGAATTTAAGCTGTTTTGGTGGCAAAGGGGGTCCGACCCGGTAGTACTATAGATGGCTGTACCTAATACACTGTCCGGCGAGTGTATGTAATACACTATATATGAAGAAAATATGTGGACACCCGTTCAAATGAGTGGATTCAGCTATTTCAGCCACGCACGTGTATAAAATCGATCTCCATAGACAAACATTGGCAGTAGAATGGCTTTACTGAAGAGCTCAGTGATTTTCAAAGTGGCACCGTCATAGGACGCCACCTTTCCAACAAGTCAGTTTGTCAAATGTATGCCCTGCTTGAGCTGCCCCGGGCAACTGTAAGTGCTGTTATTGTGACGTGGAAATGCCTTGGAGCAACAAAGGCTCAGACGCGAGGCGGTAGGCCACACAAGCAAACAGAATGAGGCAGCCGAGTGCTGAAGCGCATAGCACTTAACAATCGTCTGTCCTCGGTTGCAACTCTCACTACCGAGTTCTAAACTGCCTCTGGAAGCAAAGTCAGCACAATAACTGTTTGTCGGGAGCTCCATGAAATGCGTTTCCATGGCATGTCTAAGATCACCATGTGTAATGCCAAGCGTTGGTTGGAGTGGTGTAAAACTCACTACCATTGGATTCTGGAGCAGTGGGAATGCGTTCTCTGGAGTGATGAATTGTGCTTCTCCATCTGGCAGCCCGACGGTCAAATCTGGGTTGGGCGGATGCCAGGAGAGCGATATCTGCCCAAATGCACATTGCCAACTGTAAAAGTTTGGTGGAGGAGGAATAAAGGTCTGTAGCTGTTTGTCATGGTTCGGACGAGGCCCCTTACTTTCAGTGAAGGGAAATCGTAACACTACAGCATACAATGACATTCTAGATGATTCTGTGCTTCCAACTGTGTGGCAACAGTTTGAGGAAGGCCCTTTCCTGTTTTAGCATGACAATGCCCCCGTGCACAAAGCGACATACAGAAATGGTTTGTCGAGATCGGTGTGGAAGAACTTGACTGGCCTGCACATAGCCCAGACCTCAACCCAATCGAATACCTTTTAGGATGAATTGGAATGCCAACTGCGAGCCAGGCCTAATCGCCCAACATCAGTGCCCGACCTCACTAATGCTCTCGTTGCTGAATGGAAGCAAGTCTCCACAGCAATGTTCCAACGACTAGTGAAAAGCCTTCCCAGAAAAGTGGAGGCTGTTAAAGCAGCAATGGGGTGACATACTCCATATTAATACTCACGATTTTGGAATGAGATGTTCGACGAGCATGTGTCCACATACCTTTGGTCATGTAGTGTGTGTATGTATTTATGTAATATTCTGTAACAATATATCCACTTATTTATGCAATATTTGTATAATATTTCCCAGCATTAGAGCTGAACACATTCCTCTACAATATGCAATCCTGCAAGAAAGTGACAATAGCTTGCTCAATGAGATTGTGCTTCAAGGTTTTTGATGGATACATTGTCCTAGTTCATAAAGTCCTGTCAGACATTCTTCAGTGCTTCCTGACATAATACATGTGCATGTACTGCACATACCTCAGATGTCTAGTTCAGTTCACTTCTCACTCTTCACATCGTCAATTCCTCTGTCGTTTCTGGCAGGAGTTGCTGTCCCTCGTCTGCCTGCTAAGCTTGTTTCCTTATAAAAGATGGACACAGCCTGCAACCAATTTGAAACACCTTTTAGTGATGGCTGCAGAATACAATAGATTCTATTCTGTGTCTGGGTTTTATATCCCTTGAGATGAATTCTTACCAGATGAAGTTGTGGCTAAGATAAAAGACTAAGTATCAGGCAACACAAGAAAAGAGTTAGATTGTGAACATGTTAACTGCAGTTATGAGGCAAAATATTTGCAGGGTTGCTAAGGAGAGGTCATAGCTTAGCTATGTCAATGGGAGGCGAGTTGATAACTTGCACATTTTGATAACCATGCAAATAATTGGCTGAAAACACAAAAGTAATCTTTGACTCGGTTCCATCACATGTATTTAGGTTGTATTGATTTTTAATACAAATACATTTGTGTTGTCTGGGGGTGCTGTTAGTGTTCCAAATATAGGAAACTTTCATTTACCAGTCAAAAGATTGTACACACCTACTAATTCAAGTGTTTTTCTCTATTTGTGGTATTTGTACTCTTTATTTCTACATTGTAGAACAGTAGTGAAGACATCACAACTATGAAATAACACATATGGAATCATGCAGTAACCAAAAAAGTGTTAAATATAACATATATTTTGATTGGTTTGAGATTATTCAGAGTAGCCACCCTTTGCCTTGATGAGAGCTTTGCAAACTCTTGGCATTCTCTCAACCAGCTTCATGAGGTAGCCACCTGGAATGCATTTCAATTAACTAATTAATTAATGAAGGTGTGCCTTGTTAAAAGAAGGAAGGCAATTCCACAAATGAACTTTTAAATGCATTTGAACCAATCAGTTGTGATGTGACAAGGTAGGGGAGGTACACAGAAGATAGCACTATTTGGTAAAAGTCCTTATTATGGCAAAAACAGTTCAAATAAGCAAAGAGAAACAAGAGTCCATCATTACTTTAAGACATGAAGGTCAGTCAATCCAGAAAATGTCAAGAACTTTGAAAGTTTCTTCAAGTGCTGTCGCAAAAGCCATTAAGCGCTATGATGAAACGGATTCTCATGAGGATCACCACAGGAAAGGAAGACCCAGAGTTACCAGCCTCAGAAATTGCAGCCCAAATAAATGCTTCACAGAGTTCAAGTAACAGACACATCTCAACATCAACTGATCTGAGGAGACTGCGTGAATCAGGCCTTAATGGGTGAATTGCTAAAAACAAACACTACTAAAGGACACCAAGAGACTAGCTTGGGCCAAGAAACACAAGCAATGGACAGTAGACTGGAGGAAATCTATCCTTTAGTCTGATGAATCCGTTTTTGGTTCCAACCGCTGTGTCTTAATGAGATGCAGAGTAGGTGAACGAATGATCTCCGCAATGTGTAGTTTCCACCGTGAAGCATGGAGGAGGAGGTGTGATGGTGCGTCGCTGGTGACACTGTCAGTGATATATTTAGAATTCAAGTCAAACTTAACCAGCATGGCTACCACAGCATTCTACAACAATTTGCCATCCCATCTGGTTTGTGCTTAGTGTGACTATAATTCGTTTTTCACCAGGACAATGACCTGACACACCTCCAGGCAGTTTAAGGGCTATTTGACCAATAAGGAGAGTGATGGAGTGCTGCATCAGATGACCTGGCCTCCACAATCACCCAACCTCAACCCAATTGAGATAGTTTGGGATGAGTTGGACCGCAGAATGAAGGAAAAGTAGCCAACAAGTGCTCAGCATATGTGGGAACTCCTTCAAGACTGTTGGAAATGCTTTCCAGGTGAAGCTGGT
Source organism: Oncorhynchus keta (assembly GCF_023373465.1). Classification (NCBI taxonomy): domain Eukaryota; kingdom Metazoa; phylum Chordata; class Actinopteri; order Salmoniformes; family Salmonidae; genus Oncorhynchus; species Oncorhynchus keta. Next base: position 59,047,610 of record NC_068424.1, on the reverse strand, counting down.
CGAGAGAATGCCAAGAGTGTGCAAAGCTGTCATCAAGGCAAAGTGTGGTTACTTTGATGAATCTCAAATATATTTAGATTATATTTAACACTTTTTTGGTAACTACATGATTCCATATGTGTCATTTCATAGTTTCGATGTCTTCACTATTATTCTACAATGTAGAAAATAGTAAAATAAAGAAAAATCCTTGAATGAGTAGATGTGTCCAAACTTTTGACTGGTACTGTATATTTGGAAAGAACTTTCTTTGCTGCCCTATCTACCATCCCATAATAGATGACAGCTTCTGCTACACCTGACCACTTCAAACTTCTGCGGAAAAACTAAAGTTACCCGACGACCAGATTCTCGATACCAGTTTAACGTCTTCAGAGAATTCATGCCTGTCAAATGTTATGCTGGCCCTTTTAAGTGCTTTGTTCCCCAATGCCTATAGTCAGGCCTCTCAGCTCCTTCCCGAAGCTTTATTCACTGCATTTCATCTGTCTCTGAAGGAGTGCTTGACTGCCACTTATGAGGCCGTGCCTATGGAGTGCCGTTAATTGGAGGACTGTAGCACCGTCAACATTCACAAGCTGTTAATGGTTTCCATTCCACACTTATACCCAGTGCCAAGTCCAGGCAACAGTAACTGGATTCAAATAGCGAGCAAAAATATCCAGTTATTTCTTATCGAAAGCAGTGCCTTAGACTACAGGAAAATAAGGTCTGAACAGGCCCCCATTTATATCGATGGGGCTGAAGTGGAGCAGGTCGAGAGTTTTAAGTTCCTTGGTGTCCACATCAATAATAAACTATTATGGTCCAAACACACCAAGACAGTGGTGAAGAGGGCACAACAACACCTTTTCCCCCTCAGAAGACTGAAATGATTTGGGATTGGTCCCCAGATCCTCAAACAGTTACACAGCTGCACCATCGAGAGTATCCTCACCGGTTGCATCACCGTCTGATATGGCAACTGCTCGGTATCTGACCGTAAGGTGATACAGAGTGTAGTGCATATGGCCCAATACATCACTGGGGCCAAGCTTCGTGCCATCCAGGACCTATATACCAGACTCCAGTCACCCAAGTCGTAGACTGTTATCTCTGCTACCGCACGGCAAGCAGGTCCAAAAAGCTCCTTAACAGTTTCTACCCGCAAGCTATAAGCCTGCTGAACAATTAATCAAGTGGACACCCAGACCATTTACATTGACACCCCAATCTCTATTTACTCAGTACCGGGCACCCTGTATATAGCCCCGTTATTGTTATGTAATTCTACAGTGTTACTTTTTATTTTACTTTATTTTATATTGTAAATATATATACAATTGAAGTCAGAAGTTTACATACACCTTAGCCAAATACATTTGAACTCAGTTTTTCACAATTCCTGACATTTAATCCTAGTAATAATTCCCTGTCTTAGGTCAGTTCGGATCACCACTTTATTTTAAGAATTGAAATGTCAGAATAATAATGATTTATTTAAGCTTTTATTTATTTCATCACATTCCCATTGGGTCAGAAGTTTACATACACTCAAGTAGTATTTGGTAGCATTGCCTTTAAATTGTTTAACTTGGGTCAAATGTCAAATGTTTCGGGTAGCCTTCCACAGGCTTCCCACAATAAGTTGGGTGAATTTTGTCCCATTCCTCCTGACAGAGCTGGTGTAAGTGAGTCAGGTTTGTAGGCCTCCTTGCTCGCACATGCTTTTTCAGTTCTGTCCACAGATTTTCTATAGGATTGAGGTCAGGGCTTTGTGATGGCCACTCCAATACCTTGACTTTGTTGTTCTTAAGCCATTTTGCCACAACTTTGGAAGTATGCTTGGGGTCATTGTCCATTTGGAAGACCGATTTGAAACCAAGCTTCAACTTCTTGATTGATGTCTTGAGATGTTGCTTCAATATATCCACATAATTTTCCTTCCTCATGAAGCCATCTATTTTGTGAAGTGCACCAGTCCCTCCTGCAGCAAAGCACCCCCACAACATGATGCTGCCACCCCTGTGCTTCATGGTTGGGAGAGTGTTCTTCGGCTTGCAAGCCTCCCCCTTTTCCTCCAAACATAACGATGGTCATTATGGCCAAACAGTTCTATTTTTGTTTCATCAGACCAGAGGACATTTGTCCAAAACGTATAATCTTTGTCCCCATGTGCAGTTGCAAACCATAGTCTGGCTTTTTTATGGCGGTTTTGAGGCAGTGGCTTCTTCCTTGCTGAGCGGCCTTTCAGGTTATGTTGATATAGGACTTGTATACCTGTTTCCTCCAGCATCTTCAGAAGGTCCTTTGCTGTTTTTCTGGGATTGATTTACATATTTCCCACCAAAGTACGTTCATCTCTAGGAGACAGAATGCGTCACCTTCCTGAGCGGTAAGACGGATGCGTGGTCCCATGGTGTTTATACTTGCTTACCATTGTTTGTACAGATGAACGTGGTTCCTTCAGCCGTTTGTAAATAATTGCTCCCAAGGATGAACCAGACTTCTGGAGGGCTTCACATTTTCTTTAGGTCCTGGCTGATTTATTTTGATTTTCCCATGATGTCAAGCAAAGAGGCACTGAGTTTGAAGGTGGGCCTTGAAATACATCCACAGGTATATCTCCAAATGACTCAAATGATGTCAACTAGCCTAACAGAAGATTCTAAAGCCATGACATAATTTTCTGGAACTTTCCAAGATGTTTTAAAGGCACAGTCAACTTAGTGTATGTAAACTTCTGACCCACTGGAATTGTGATACATTGAATTATAAGTGTAATAATCTGTCTGTAAACAATTGTTGGAAAAATTACTTGTATCATGCACAAAGTAGACTTGCCAAAACTATAGTTTGTTAACAAGACATTTGTGGAGTGGTTGATAAACAAGTTTTAATGACTCCAACCTAAGTGTATGTAAACTTCCGAGTTCAACTGTATATTTACAGTGGCAAGAAAAAGTATGTGAACCCTTTGGAATTACCTGGATTTTTTTTATTGTATTTTTCTTGTCTGTATTGAATACATAATGTAAACATTCACAGTGTAGTTTGGAAAGAGTATGTGAACCCCTAGGCTAATGATTTATCCAAAAGATAATTGGAGTCTGGGGTCAGCTAACCTGTAGTACAATCATTGACATGAGATTAGAGATGTTGGTTAGAGCTGCCCTGCCGTATAAAAAACACTCACAAATTTGAGTTTGCTATTCACAAGAAGCATTGTCTGATGTGAACCATGCCTTGAACAAAAGAGATCTCAGAAGACCCACAATTAAGAATTGATGACTTGCTTGAAGCTGGAAAGAGTTACAGAAGTATATCTAAAAGCCATGATGTTCATCAGTCCACGGTAAGACAAGAATGGTGTTCATGAGTGGACAATACGGGAGAAGCCACTGCTGCCCCCAAAACAACTGCTGCATGTCTGAAGTTCGCAAAAGTGCAACTGGATGTTCCACAGCGCTACTGGCTAAATATTCTGTGGACAGTTGAAACTAAAGTTGAGTTGTTTGGAAGGAACACACAACACTATGTGTGGAGAGAAAAAGGCACAGCACACCAACATCAAAATCTCATCCCAACTGTAAAGTATGTTGAAGGGAGCATCATCATGGTTTGGAGCTGCTTTTCTGCCTCAGGGCCTGGACAGCTTGCTATCATAGACGGGAAAATGAATTCTCAAGTTTATCAAGACATTTTGCAGGAGAATATAAGGCTATCTGTCCACCAATTGAAGCTCAACAGAAGTTGGGTGATGCAACAGGACAACGAACCAAAAAAACAGAAGTAAACCAACAACAGAATGGCTTCAACAGAAGAAAATATGCCTTCTGGAGTGGCCCAGTCAGAGTCCTGACCTCAACCCGTTTGAGATGCTGTGGCATGACCTCAACAGAGTGGTTCACACCAGATATACAAAGAATATTGATGAACTGAAACAGTTTTGTGAAGAGGAATGGTCCAAAATTCCTCTTGACCGTTGTGCAGTGCTGATCCGCAACTACAGAAACATTTGGTTGAGGTTATTGCTGCCCAAGGAGGGTCAACTAGTAATTAAATCCAAGGGTTCACATACTTTTTCCACCCTGCACTTTGAATTTTTACACGGTGTGTTCACTAAAGACATGAAAACTAATAATTGTTTGTGTGTTATCAGTTTAAGCAGACTGTGTTTGTCTATAGTTGTGACTTAGATGAAGATCATATCAAATTTTATGACCAATTTATGCAGAAGTCCAGGTAATTCCAAAGGCTTCACATACCTTTTCTTGCCACTGTAAAAATATATATTTGACATTTTACCCCTTTTTCTCCATAATTTTGTGGTACCCAATTGGTAGGTACCGTCTTGTCTCATCAGTGCATTTGCATAAACAACATTTTCCCACTTCTGCCTTAGCCATGTTGCTTAACTCTGTAGCCTTCCTCTCTAATCATATCATGCAGTGGCAGCACCAAAGAGAGTGCTGACTGTAATATCAGAATGTATTATGTTGTCAGTGAATCAGAACAGACATTCCTGTATCGTTGCCATTATTCAGTGTGACAATGCCAATCCAGTAGTAGGTCATTTTCACTGATTCATTCCGTATCGCTTTACGCTGTCAAATCAAATCCCTGTTTCTCCTTTTATGACTCAGCTCAAGATTTATTTCTATTTACTGTTTGTCATGTAGGTTATTAGATATAAGTAACATAATACAAATGTGCTTTGTCAAAGCTTTTCATACACTGTGACAATATAGGGAGTTTGATATCATTAGTAATTAATGTACCAAATAAAGTTACACTTTCAGTGCTGAAGTGTCAATATTATCAGTGCTCGCTTGCATTATCAGTGCTCGCTTGCATTATCAGTGCTGGCTTGCATTATCAGTGCTCGCTTGCTGGCGTCAGTGATGCATTCAAGGTCATTAGGTCAGTATCGCCACAAAAAGCTACCAGCAAGCTGACATGTCAGACAGAGTGAGCAGAAACCATGCTAGTTCCCAAATGGCACCCTATTCCTTATATTGTGCATTACTTTTAAACAGAATCCTATTGATCCTGGTCATGTGGGGATACCAACACCCCAGGTGTCAGTCTACTACACCGTTCATTTTCTTTTTATTAGTCACATGCCCCGAATACAACAGGTATTTCACCTTTCAGTGAAATGCTTACTTAGGAGCGCCTAACCAACAATGCAGCTTAAAAAAATACAGATAAGAATAAGAAATAAAAGTAACCAGTAATTAAAGAGCAGCAGTAAAATAACAATAGCGAGACTAGATACAGGGGGGTACCGGTACAGAGTCAATGTGCGGGGGCACTGGTTAGTTGAGGTAACATGTATATGTAGGTAGAGTTATTAAAGTGACTATGTATAGATGGTAACAAAGAGAGCAGCAGCAGTGTGAAAGGAGGGGGTAGCCATTTGATTAGATGTTAAGGAGTCTTATGGCTTGGGGGTAGAAGCTGTTTAGACGCCTCTTGGACCTAGACTTGGAGCTCCGGTACCGCTTGCCGTGCGGTAGCAGAGAGAACAGTTTATGACCAGGGTGGCTGGAGCCTTGGACCATTTTTAGGGCCTTCCTCTGACACCGCCTTGTAAAGAGGTCCTGGATGGCAGGAAGCTTGGCCTCAGTGATGTACTGGGCCATTCGCACTACCCTCTCTAGTACCTTGCGGTCGGAGGCCGAGCAGTTGCCATACCAGGCAGTGATGCAACCCATCAGGATGCTCTCGATGGTGCAGCTGAAGAACCTGTTGAGGATCTGAGGATCCATGCCAAATCTTTTCACTGTCCTGAGGGGGAATAGGTTTTGTCATGCCCTCTTCACGACTGTCTTTGTGTGCTTGGACCATGTTTGTTTCTTGGTGATATGGACACCAAGGAACTTGAAGCTCTCAGTTTGTTCAATTACAGCCCCGTCCATGAGAATGGGGGCATGCTCGGTCCTCTTTTTCCTTTAGTCCACAATCATCTCTTTTGTCTTGATCACGTTGAGGGAGAGGTTGATGTCCTGGCACCACACGGCCAGGTCTCTGACCTCCTCCCTATAGGCTGTCTCGCATTGTCTGTGATCAGGCCTACCACTGTTGTGTCATCAGCAAACGTAATGATGGTGTTGGAGTTGTGCCTGGCCGTGCAGTCATAAGTGAACAGGGAGTACAGGAGCGGACAGAGCACGCTTCCCTGAGGGGCCCCTGTGTTGAGGAGCAGCTTGGCGGATGTGTTGTTACCTACCCTTACCACCTGGGGGTGGCCTGTCAGGAAGTCCAGGATCCAGTTGCAGAGGGAGGTGTTTATTCCCAGGGTCCTAAGCTTATTGATGAGCTTTGAGGGCACTATGGTGTTGAACGCTGAGCTGTAGTCAATGAATAGCATAATCACATAGGTGTTCCTTTTGTCCAGGTGGGAAAGGGCAGTGTGGAGTGCAATAGAGATAGCACCATCTGTGGATCTGTTGATGCGGTATGCACATTGGAGTGGGTCTAGGGTTTCTGGGATAATGGTGTTGATGTGAACCATGACCAGCCTTCCAAAGCACTTCATGGCTACAGACATGAGTGCTACGGGTCGGTAGTCATTTAGGCTGGTTACCTTAGTGTTCTTGTGCACAGGTACTATGGTGGTCTGCTTAAAACATGTTGATATTAGAGACTCGGGCAGGGAGAGATTGGAAATGTCAGTGAAGACACTTGCCATCGGCTGTGGAGAGCGTGATCACACAGTCTTCCGGAACAGCTGGTGCTCTCATGCATGTTTCAGTGTTACTTGCCTCAAAGCGAGCATAGAAGTAGTTTAGCTCATCTGGTAGGCTCGTGTAATTGGGCAGCTCTCAGCTGTGCTTCCCTTTGTAGTCTGTAATGGCTTGCAAGCCTTGCCGCATCCGACGAGTGTCAGAGCCGCGGAACTTCTCCGTCTCCCTGAGGGAGGAGCTCAAGATGACGGACATTCCGTGTCTTAGGCAGATATCAGTTAGAGAAAACAAACAATACCGCCCCTCATTGTAACAGAAAAAAGTCTCAGCTTAAACCTTGTTGCTACTGAAGTTATGTCTGGATGGAAATCTATCTAAGTGAAGAGCTGTGGAGTCTATAGAGATACCAAAATGGAGCTTTGATGTTCAGTTTTGTAATGCACTGTAGCACAATCACTCATTATGTAAATCTTATCTTACTTTTCAGGGGTTTTGCCTGTAATACCTGTATAATTCTGTTTAAACCTCTGATTCAATGCTGTTATTGAATGGGGCTCTCTAAAATAATCCATTAAATGATGCTTAATTCAGTTAGGCCATGAAGCTGAAGTCTAACAACATTTTTCCCCCGTCTTCCCTTGTGCCGGTTTTCTTTAGAGTGTATTGAAGCCCGAGGTAACTCCAGCTCCATCTCTGCAGAGCTCAGATGCGTTGTCTGAGGCTGTGGCTGACCTCAGCACCGTGGAGGAGGTCATGAAGTATCTGGAGCCCGAGAGATGGCAGCAGGACATGGAAGACCTGTACAAGCCCACTTGGCACATCCTGGGAAAGTCATTCCTACACAACAAGAAATCCAGAGGTACAACTGGGGTTGTAGTGATAGGAATTGCAGTGGAAGAAAAGTCAGTCATGTTGAGATAGAGGGAAAAACAGATGCAGTTGAGCAAAGAACTTTAAACTTTTTCAAGACAGTTTTACCATTTTGAAAATTGCAATTTAACGTCAGCTTAGCATTTGATGCCCCTTCTTTGGAATTTAGTACAATGTGTTTAATAATTTTAGGCTGACGTGATGAGATTAAACTATTTCTTGAACAGGGGTGGATCTCAACCTGTTAAGAGAAGAGGTGAAACTGTACAGCTGCACGCCGCGCAACTTCTCCGTCTCCCTAAGGGAGGAGCTCAAGAGGACGGACGCCATCTTCTGGCCTAGCTGCCTCCTGGTGAAGCGCTGTGGGGGTAACTGTGCCTGCTGCTCGCACCGCTGCTTCGACTGCCAGTGTGTGCCCACCCGGGTAGTCAACAAGTACCATGAGGTAAAAATGTGGCATACGTAGCGCTGCAAAGTTAAGAGGTTTGAATATTCCTGGAAGGAGGGAATACACTGGAAATCCAGAAATCTTGGACATTTTGGGAAAGTTATCAAAAGTTTGCATTTCTAGACAAGGGTCATTAAAAGTACCTACCTGGTAAGACTATGTGCCACTTATACAAGAAGTTCATTCTTTTTCAGAAAGATATCGATAATAAACCCAAGCTAAATTACATCCTGTTATTTGGTGGTTGAAATGTGTCATTGATGTATAACAAATGTAGCCTATCATGGAGACATTTCTGCCATGTAGCTAATTGAAGCATATGAAGTGTAAATGTGTTTGCTGTTGTTTTTGGTGGAGGGCAACTCTCAATCTGCTTTCTGGTTCGCCGCCCTCTGTAGGTTCTCCTGCTGAAGCACCGAAGCGGGGGCCGAGGCCTGCAGAAGTCCATGACCGATGTGCCAATGGAACACCACGAGGAGTGTGCCTGTGTGTGCAAAGATGACTGGGACTGATCTCAGACCTGTGTACTGGAGTCACCGGCATCCCAGGAGACGCTTGAAACTGCACGCGTCTTCCAGCGTCTCCCAGCCAATCCTCGTTCTCTTGTTAATTGGACGAGTTTAAAAACTGACTGGAACTACTTCATTTGTGGATGGATCTGGCCGCTGTGGAGGACCTGTAGTTGACTTTGAGTGCATTGAAGAGACAGGAGATGGATAGACTGCACTGGAATGATGGACCAATCTTAATCATTCTTTAATCTCTGAAGGTTCTCTCTCCCTTTGCTTCTGAGATTTCTTTGTGCTTATTTTGTGCGAAATACCTTTAAGGTGTCTTGTGAAACGTGGCCAGGGAGTATCTGAGAAATTGGACTCCTCTTCATTCAAGTACCTTTCTGTATATAAGTGAGCTGCCTTCAGGCCAATTCCTCTGCTACTTTATAATCCCATCAAGGATCACTGTTTATCAGTGATTCCCCACTTCTTTTCCCCATTTTCCCACTGATTAGATCTCTGGAGTGAAATAGTGGTAATAATGTTGAACTGTCATACTGGTGCAAACTGTTATGTGTAAATGTTTCATTTTCATGGTTCTTCTGTCCTGTCATATTTTTCTACCAAAGATACTTGTATTCAGTGAGGAGATAGTTGCACACTTAGACCAAGATGCATTTCAACGTACATAGCATCTCTGCAAAAGTGTAAAATTCTGCTTGCTTTAGAACTTCATATAACCCCAATTAGTGAGTGGAAGAATAGATTCGTGGATATTAGATATTTATTTGTTCAATGAAAGGGAATTTAATGCCCAATATGCTTTTTTGTAAGCTGAAATTAATTGTAGTTTCTCATTCATTTGTACAGTAGTTGAGTGTTGTTCTTCAATATTATTCATTTCTATGTCTGTCCACGTCATATGGGTGTGTTCTCTTCTCTACCAAAGTATTTAACATGACCTTTTAGGGTGTATGTTGTTGTATCTGACGGTAGAAATAAATCAGTCAGTGTTTTACTGGAGATAGGTACTTGTATTTTGACATAGCCCCCTGCAATATAAGGACTTTCATTTGGTCTCACAAGATAAAGCTTCTGTTTTTCATAGATATTGGAATGGTCTGATTGGTATCATTAGGGAATTTTGACAGAGGAAATTACATTTGGGGGCAGATGGCTCCACATCAAAGTCATCTAACAGAATAAGATGATTGTCATAGGCATGTACTGTATATGGCTCGATCAGTAGGTCTGTTGTGACACCGTATACACTTCATGGACAAAGTATCAACCCACCACTGTCAGATATCAGTGTAAGTAGCTGTTTTATGCACCAGTCATCTAGGAACCCTACTCATGTTCCTCAATTAATGAGGTTGGAAAATAAACAAACTATTTCATTCATGGTTGTTGTTTAATGACGGAATGGCTAAGGTAATGGATGATTGGATCCATTGTGTAGAGTTTATTGTCGCTCTATAACAAAACAATTAAGATAACCTCTCTCCACATTCATTAATGTGGGGAGAGGCATGACCATTAAAGAGCAACTGCTCCTAAAAAGCAACTTCTCGTTTTGATAACGGCCTATGTGGCATTGATATCACTCAGAAACATTTATTCTAGTGTCAAAATTGATTAAAGTGTAAATATAATAATATTGTTGGTCATAAAGTCAGTTTCATCCAAAACTGAGATTTGTAAGATGACAGGAATAAATTGTACCATAACAGTTTTCCTTGGGTTGAGTATATTTCAACCCTGCACACATGCCAACAGCTAGCAGTGCCCAATGAATCATACATTTGGAGCGCACCTGTACGCAACCCCATCGTAATGCCCATGGTCAACTTGGTTTGACAGTCGATATCCCTATGGGGCTGGTTAGGGAACATCAGTAAAATAAACAATGTACATGGGACAATATTTTACAATGTCAATAGCTCCACATTTCAATGACTTAACCTCAAACCAACTATATATTGGAGAAATGTATATACAAATATTGAAAACATTTAATGAAAATATTGTCCCATTTACATTGTGTAATTTAGTGACTGTCCCTGACTAGCCCCAGCGATAGGCTATCCGATGTGAAACCAAATTTGCGACAGTTGCACACCAGCTGGCAAAAGCTAATTGGTGAAAGAAGTTGCCTCGCATCAGCTAGTCTAGGCGACTTCAAGACACAAGACCTGGTAAGACTGTTTCAAGTTATCTAGAAGAGTGAGTGACTGTAACTGTGTACTGTTAAGACAGAGTGAATGTACAAACACTTGCCACTTGCCCCCCGAAAAGACAACACTCGTTTGGCTTCAGTCATGGCCGCTGCATTTCTTAATGGTCAAGCCTAAGAAAAAGCCAAATCAGGAAGTTCAGCCCCCCTTTAAAAATAACATGAACAAGGGGCATCGGGAACTAAGATCATTCAGTTGGTTTCTTATTGACAAAGAGACATTTCGATGAATACGTCACATGCATGAGTGAATTTTTAAAATAAAAATGTATAACTTTGAGCAAAGCAATACACAGACACCATCATTATGGTTTAATGTAAATCAGACTTAATTAATAGAACTATATAACTACCCAGCAGGCATGACCCCATTGGCCCCAAAATACATTGCTGTGAAAAAGTATTTGCCACTTTCTAATTTTCTGGAATTTTGCCCTGGAAATGATCAGATCTTCAACCCAAACCTAATATTAGATAAAGCGAACCTGAGTGAACAAATAACACTACAATTACATACTTATTTAATTTATTTCATAAACAAAGTTATGCAACACCCAATGACCCTGTGTGGAAAAGAAATTGCCCCCTTACACTCAAAAACTGGTGGGTTAAGTTTGTTTTTGGTTTAAATATCCTTGGGACATTTCACCAGTCCCCACAAGGAAAAAGACTACGTATGTTAGTCTTAGGGGTTAGGTTTAGAATTAGGGTTAGGAGTTAGGTTTAGGAGTTAGCGCTAGATTAAGGGTTAGGTTTAGGGTTAGGGAAAATAGGATTTTGAATGGGAATTATCCCACCAGGATAGTAAAACAAATGTGTGTGTGTGTGTGTGCACATACTGTATAAGTATGTACTCTATGAATGCGTGCATGAGCGTGTGTGTGTGTACTGTGTCTGTGTGTGTTAGTATGTTCTGTGTGCCTGCACGCTATCCCCAAAAGGAAAAAGGCTATTTTAGACTTAGGGCTTAGGTTTAGGGTTAAGGTTAGAATTAGGGGTTAGGAGTTAGAGTTAAGGTTAAGGTTAGGTTAAGGGTTATGTTTAGGGAAAATATGAATTTTAATGGGAATTGTTTGGTCCCCACAAGGATAGTAGAACAAGTGTGTGTGTGTGTGTGTGTGTGTGTGTGTGTGTGTGTGTGTGTGTGTGTGTGTGTGTGTGTGTGTGTGTGTGTGTGTGTGTGTGTGTGTGTGTGTGTGTGTGTGTGTGTGTGTGTGTGTGTGTGTGTGCGCGCCTGAATAAACCCATGACTCAAATCTGTCAAGATTGGAGACAGTAACATATAGTCCGGGATAACTAACCATCGGCTATCTCTGCAACGTCAGGAACCAACCTGCTTTACCCATCATACAGTGCCAAAGGCTTGGAGGCCAGGATGCTTGCATGGCATATTGCATTAATGTCTTTCCAAAAACAACTAAGGAAGTGGCATTGATATTTCCCTCTGTATGTCACTGCATCCTGCAAATCCATTGATCATCAAAACCGTTCTGATCAAACATTACACGAACATCACCCTAAAAACCTTTGAACGGTGTCTCTGGTTTCTCTACATCACCACACCTTGGAGGACCTGTATCACCACACAATGGAGGACCTGTATAAAAACACTCTGGAGGGTCTGTATCACCACACCCTGGAGGACCTGTATCAAAACACACTGGAGGGTCTGTATCACCACACCCTGGAGGACCTGTATCAAAACACCCTGGAGGACCTGTATCAAAACACCCTGGAGGGTCTGTATCAACACACCCTGGAGGACCTGTATCAAAACACCCTGGAGGACCTGTATCAAAACACCCCGGAGGACCTGTATCACCACATCCTGGAGGGCCTGTAGCAAAACACCCTGGAGGACTATCACCACATCCTGAAGGACCTGTATCAAAACACCCTGGAGGACCTGTATCACCACATCCTGGAGGACCTGTATCAAAACACCCTGGAGGACCTGTATCAACACATCCTGGAGGACCTGTATCACCACACCCTGGAGGACCTGTATCACCACACCCTGGAGGACCTGTATCACCACATCCTGGAGGGTCTGTATCACCACACCCTAGAGGACCTGTATCACCACACCCTGGATGACCTGTATCACCACACCCTGGAGGACCTGTATCACCACACCCTGGAGGGTCTGTATCACCACACCCTGGAGGACCTGTATCAAAACACCCTGGAGGACCTGTATCACCACATCCTGGAGGACCTGTATCAAAACACCCTGGAGGACCTGTATCACCACACCCTGGAGGACCTGTATCACCACACACTGGAGGACCTGTATCAAAACACCCTGGAAGACCTGAATCACCACACACCGGAGGACCTGAATCACCACATCCTGGAGGGTCTTTATCACCACATCCTGGAGGACATGTATCCCCACATCCTGGAGGTCCTGTATCAAAACACACTGAGGACCTGTATCACCACACACTGGAGGACCTGTATCACCACACCCTGGAGGGTCTGTATCACCACACCCTGGAGGACCTGTATCACCACATCCTGGAGGACCTGTATCAAAACACCCAGGAGGGTCTGTATCACCACATCCTGGAGGGTCTGTATCACCACAGCCTGGAGGGTCTGTATCACCACACCCTGGAGGGTCTGTATCACCACACCCTGAAAGACCTGTATCAAAACACCCTGGAGGACCTGTATCAAAACACCCTGGAGGTCCTGTATCACCACACACTGGAGGACCTGTATCAAAACACCCTGGAGGACCTGTATCACCACACCCTGGAGGACCTGTATCAAAACACCCTGGAGGACCTGTATCAAAACACACTGGAGGGTCTGTATCACCACATCCTGGAGGACCTGTATCAAAACACCCTGGAGGACCTGTATCAAAACACCCTGGAGGACCTGTATCACCACACCCTGGAGGACCTGTATCAAAACACCCTGGAGGACCTGTATCAAAACACACTGGAGGGTCTGTATCACCACACCCTGGAGGACCTGTATCAAAACACCCTGGAGGACCTGTATCAAAACACCCTGGAGGACCTGTATCACCACACCCTGGAGGACCTGTATCAAAACACCCTGGAGGACCTGTATCAAAACACCCTGGAGGACCTGTATCACCACATCCTGGAGGGCCTGTAGCAAAACACCCTGGAGGACCTGTATCACCACATCCTGGAGGACCTGTATCAAAACACCCTGGAGGACCTGTATCACCACACCCTGGAGGACCTGTATCACCACACCCTGGAGGACCTGTATCACCACACCCTGGAGGACCTGTATCAAAACACCCTGGAGGACCTGTATCACCACATCCTGGAGGACCTGTATCAAAACACCCTGGAAGACCTGTATCACCACACCCTGGAGGGTCTGTATCACCACATCCTGGAGGGTCTGTATCACCACACCCTGGAGGACCTGTATCACCACACCCTGGATGACCTGTATCACCACACCCTGGAGGACCTGTATCACCACACCCTGGAGGACCTGTATCACCACACCCTGGAGGACCTGTATCACCACACCCTGGAGGACCTGTATCAAAACACCCTGGAGGACCTGTATCACCACATCCTGGAGGACCTGTATCAAAACACCCTGGAGGACCTGTATCACCACACCCTGGAGGACCTGTATCACCACACACTGGAGGACCTGTATCAAAACACCCTGGAAGACCTGAATCACCACACACTGGAGGACCTGTATCACCACATCCTGGAAGGTCTTTATCACCACATCCTGGAGGACCTGTATCCCCACATCCTGGGGGACCTGTATCAAAACACACTGGAGGACCTGTATCACCACACACTGGAGGACCTGTATCACCACACCCTGGAGGGTCTGTATCACCACACCCTGGAGGGTCTGTATCACCACACCCTGGAGGGTCTGTATCACCACACCCTGGAGGACCTGTATCACCACACCCTGGAGGGTCTGTATCACCACACCCTGGAGGGTCTGTATCACCACACCCTGGAGGGTCTGTATCACCACACCCTGGAGGACCTGTATCACCACATATCAAAATAATGTGCAGCATGGTTCCATCCAGTCTTCGGGGCATGAGGTCAATCAGGAGGAGGTTCTAATTTGTCCATCTCAGATAGCTGTCCCAGACAATTATTCTGATCTAATATACAGCCTCGTAGGCGTCCGGCGTGATGCCAGATACTACTGTATGAACCAGCCAAGTCCCACTGTGGTTTCTATAATATTAAAACAGACACCCTCCCTCGGCCCCGGACAGACTTTCTGTTTCTTTCTTTTTTGCAGGAGGAGGAAAACCCTGTGCTTGGCACAAGACATGAAACAGTTGAAGTGTGTGTGTGTGTTTGACTGTAGTCCAGTATTCACTACCATTTAAGCCATTGTCCAAATGCCCCCTTTCTCACAGACTCCTACTGTCCATATTAGGACACAATTTACGTGAAGGTGTCTTTATTCATGTCTAAACTTAATAATATTGTGGAACATTTACTGTAGTACTTACAACACTTTGTGTTCATGTCCAAACAATGCTATTTTCCTCAGACGTAGCCAAGCAATTGTGTCCCAACAATTAAAACATCTCTGTCTGTCTTTCAATTAATCGTAAACTTGCACGAACCCAAATGTGTTGAGACTCCCCTCTCTATCTAAGCACATTGATCATCCTCACGTTTGCCATCAGAGTTCTTAGTTCAAGCCACCTTGATGCATATACATTCCAGTATGAAAAGACTCTTTCAAAACCTTCAATTGAGAGACCTGCTTCCTTGACCTTTTCTCTTGGTTGTTGTCCCTCAAGGTTTAAGTGCTGAGGTGTCCTTGGTTTGGATGTTGGTGCACACAGGTGTGTCCCTATATAAACATATTAACAAACATGTCCTAAAACAGCACTCCTCTGAGCCACTTTATGAATACAGCTCGTATTTGTAGCTTCACCTCTGATTCACAACACCACACCGTACTATACTACTGCAGTTACTTCATCCTTTCTAAGTAGTGTCTATTTCAACATGAAGGTCAATATCGATGTGATACGATGATACGATGTGAGAGTCATTTATAACTGATGCTGGAGGTGAACGATGGGAGAATCCAGCAGCAATACTGTGGGGAGGATCTATCTCCAGACGACATGTCCAATGTCTAATTGGGTCCATGTATTGGCAGGTGCACGTTACATTTAGATAATAATAGGCCTGGCTAGTGCTGCAGTTTCTAGGAAGCAGCTGCCTCACTGGGAAATCAAATGTCCCTCTGACATAAGACTAGTGTTAATCATGTAGCAGGAAACGGTGTGCCAGCACCGTAGAGGTGAAGCCTAATGTTAAGTATAGGTTAAAATGTTTGACAGATGTCTCCCTTTTGGTTAGTGCGGCCATTGCTCTTACTCCTCATCTCCTCAGATGTCAGATGTTAAACCAACTGGCCTCCCCCTTCGCCCTCACCGAAAGGAGAGGTTTTTGCATCTCCTCCAGAGGTTAGCGAGAGCAAGTCCAGAATCAAACAGACAAATCACCATACACAATAATGCTTTATTGATCTTCTCTTTTTTTTCCTTAATCTCTCTGTCCAGGCTTTATTGCCAATTTAATCACCTGAGCACTAGATTGCTAGTGCTTTTTTAATCACGTTGTACTTAAGAAAGTAAAAAAATAACACCAATTCGATACCAAGAACATTGGACAGTCCAATAACTCTGGTAAACTTGTCATAATACAACACAAACACAATACATTGATTGTGTATGGCTACCTAGGCGTTAGCCTGATGCATCCTACCAAGGCTCACAGTTGATGACGTGACTCACAAACCCATAACCCCCTGGCCATGAGGAAAATGCATTATTAGTAACAACTACTATAACGGCTGTCATGGGTTGAAGAGGGTGAGGACCAAGGTGCAGCGTGGTACATCTTCATCTTTATTTATGAATTGAACACTGAATGAAAAAACAACAAAAGAGAATGAACGCTGTCAGATTTAATCAGTTAACCTCTACGGCAGGTATTCCCAAACTGGGGTACGTGTACCAATGCCGTCGGGGATATACGCCCAAAAAAATTATGATTCACATTTAAAAAAATATATAACAATATATTTTTTTTAATTCACATTTTCAAACAGTACATTTCTATTTTCCAGCAGGGGTATACATTTATGTGAGGGGTTTTCTCTCGCCTGAGTAGCCTTGTTTTCAGTGCCAAAAATAAAATCAAACCATCTAGTGTTCAGCGAAATAACAACACCATGTCAAATATAGGTAGCATAGTCAAATAATTAACATCCAATCACATGAACCGTTACTCTCTCACAGGAAACTTTCACTCTTGCGCAGACATTTAGAAACGAAACAGAACAATTTGAAAAATATGCCACAGGAGTTTTTTGAATGAGAATAAAGACAACTTTCGAGTAGTAAGACATGTATAAATGTTACAGATACCATTAATAATAAGGGGCTAGAAGCGTCTTATATGGTGAGCTACCGAGTGGCTAGGACAGGCAAGCCTCATACTATTGTGGACGACTTAATTCTTCCTGCTGCCGTTTGAAGGGATACGGGACTATAAAAAGTTTGGGAACCACTGCTCTACGGGATCGGTAATCTTTACTTTAGACAAGATCAAGACGTTAATATTGTCGTAATGTTTTTTGTATGATTTGTTTTAAATTGCAGTTTAATTTAAGCAAATTCAGAATTTGCTATGAATCACGATTAATCACAGCAAATCCTACGATTATCTAAATTAATTGCTTAAGAGGTTACCATGAATTACCATGAATTGTTTACCAGGTTTAATGTTTGAATTTTACATTAAAAAGTTTGGTAATGACTTGAAAAAATTATGGCAATCATCCATTTTTATCGGCAGTAAGAAACTGCTAGCCATTGGCTGCTAACAGCTGAGAACAACTTCGGGAGTACAGATCCCTAGAAAACTGCGGAAAATGCACAGTCAAAGAGGATAATACTTATTATGTCATGGAAGTGTTTTTAAAAATGTTTTTTAGGCATTCTATGGCAAATAGTTTGGCGATAGTTTGGCATGTCCAAACATGCACAGAGAAATAACAAAGACTTTAAAGGGGCAATCAGCAGTTGCTACATGCATCTTTGTACTTATAAATTAATGATACCCATGATTCTTGAAGAATATAACTTATAAATGCCTCATGAGATTAATTTAACTATTGTACACCATCAAAAAGAAGAACACTATATAGCCTTAAAACATAGTTAGAATTATATGCATCCTTGCACCCATAACTCTGTCTATGAATTTGAGAGTGGTTCAATTTCTCCAGCCACCCCTTCAACTTTTTACCAAAACAAGGGCGGGAACTGGGAGTACGCTTCGTTATTATTTCTACTGATTGAAAAGAAAAGATGCACATGTGAGCAGTATGATGGATGTTATCACTATGGTATCTTGCTGTACTTCAGGGAGGCTCCATGCAGGTGCTTGTCACCACTCATCGGTGGAGCACGTCAGTCTGTGTGTGGGACAGAGAGACGAGCGGCTGACAGGTCACAGACTCCTGCTCCATATGGCGCTGAGCCATGGAGGTCAGATGAGTTCCCAAGGGCTCCAGGAGGATTGGCACTAATCATTCACTGGGAAATCCCTATGGAGTTCCCAAGACACCCACTGACACTGACAGATACACACCCAAACACAGCCAGACTCCCTATGACACTTGAAGAATTATACCAGCAGACACTGTCCATGTTTTTCTCCTGTAAAAACTCACTCAGAAGGAAAATATATATATAGGCTACTCGCTCTGTTGTTTTGAAAGGTATGGGGCTCAATGTAATGTTTCTTTGTCTCTGAGAGGAGGAACATCTCCAGTTTGTTGTGTAGATCTATCAAATATTAAGTATCTTTTGGCTGATACCCAGGGAAATTATGTTAATGAGATGAGACGTGTGTTGACTTATTAGAATCCTAATTGTTTTATAATTATAATGATTAATTCACATCAATCTCAAATCAAGAATGATCAAGGAGGACATGAGCTCAAAGTTATACATCCGGAAAGAGGTAGGTTACTGGCAAACATTTGTATTGGGAGTTTATTATTTTCTGTCCGTCTGAAGCAGTTTTGTGGGAGTGGCAAGGATTTATAGTTTCATAGTGGGTAGTTGAGTGAGTTTCGCTTCCTCTTTCTGATAAATTAGTGTTCCGTGGTCCGCAAACCGTGAAAACCAACTTCCAGGAATCCAAGTCCATTCAACTCCCTAACCCATCATGCTCCACGGCACTTAGCACAATAAAGTTCTGGCATAACTTGAAAGGAAGCCTTGACCCATTGTGCCTTCCTGTAGATAGAAGAACAAGGCTGCTCTGACTCTCATCTCACAAGAAGGTAGCAGTATTTGTAAAGAATTCCTTTATGCATCAACCAACTGTGAATACCCCATAAGACTGAATACCCCATAAGACTGTGAATACCCCATAAGACTGAATACCCCATAAGACTGTGAATAGCCCATAAGACTGTGAATACTCCACAAGACGGTGAATACCCCATAAGACGGTGAATACCCCATAAGACATAAATAAGCACACCATACTGCATGTAGAGTAACCCACTGTTTTATTGTTGTCATGCCATACATACTGCATTTAGATTAACCTACTGTTCTATTGTTGTCAGGCCGTACATACTGTATGTTTGGCTTGGCTATGAATTAACAGAAAGGAGTTGTCTGAAAGGCCAAATAGATTGGACCATCACTAGACATACATTCCACCTGAAAGAGTTGATTCAAACACACATGAATGGGGAATCATATAGTTGGTTAACTGTGATAGACAGAGGTTACTGGATCTCAGTGTAACGTTACTGTACAGTTCCATGAGCTGTTCCCAGCTTGGCCTTGACACTCATGAGTGGCCACATTTGTCCTTCCTGCCACTTCAAAGCCCTCCAAAAATACCGAGCGCCATTTCCTTATTTTCATCACCCACTGACAGCATAACTGAGAGGGGGGTGGCCTACCTTCGCTCTGTGTTAGTATTACACCCGCATGTTAGCAAAACACTGGGGTTCTCTGTGACACACCAGACAGGACTTAATGGGTCTTAATGTCATTTGTTATTCTTTCCAAAAGGAAACCTACTGAACCGCTACTGTTTAAACTGAGACTCAATAGGATGTTTTCTATAGACCATGATTTAGTAATGAGACAAGGAACCCTCAGCGTCCTGTAGCATTACTCAATGTGAAGGCCCCAAGGCTTAGTGTGCGGTACTGTGTGTGCTAGTTCAGGTGGAAAAATAACAGTACAATCAGGAACGTTTTTTTCTCTCTGCTAAATTATGATTTCAAGCAAGTTTGGAAAGTTCATTCAACATTTCAACTTTTCAGGCTAGTGCAACGGTCTTGAAATCAATTTTGAGAAAACACACGAAAAACAAGAAGTTCCACTAAAATCATGGAGTCATAATCCATGACCAGTCTTATGCATTCCTAAACCTTGCTACTCTACAAAGAGAATAATGCCAATGACCTTGTACTGAACAACAGAGACCAACAGTACGTTACTTTCTTTTCATGTCTTCATCTTGGCTTGCCTACTGTTTGAGCATTACAAATAGCCACAGTCTAGTTAGTCATAAACTCTCCCCGTTAAAATGATTTACGAATCCTGTTTTCTTTTAGACCTGTTTGAAAGGAGGGTCAATGACCACATGTAAAGCACCACACAGCGGTAGTCAGCAGTCCACTAAATGTGCCATTCATGTCACAGCACTAGTCCGATAAACTGGAAGTGGTCGGCCAGAAAGAAGTCGGTTTACTCTCTTATAGTGAAGGTTTACACATTTAGGAAACCACTCTTGCCTGATGACATAGGGCGGCTTCTTTTCTGAAGGGAAAGTTTCCAGCCATTTCCAAATCAGCTCCTGGAAAATCGCAACAAAACGTCCCTCTTAATTATGTGAGGTTCTCCTGAACACACAGCTTATATTCACCGCCGATAGTATCGGCAGGGAGCTAATCTGAAGCAAATGTCTATTTATCTTGGCATGAAATCGATCTAGCACTTTGCACAAGCTAGGAATTAGAGGTCAACCCTTAAATATCCTTTTAGGCTTAGTCGACTTGCACCAAAGGAGTGTCTACTGAATATTTAATTCCATTCTCCTGCTTCCTGTCTCTGTTAACACAGACAAGTATTTCATACTCAGCTATAAGTGAGCCTAAAATAAACTCTTTGTTGTCCTAACCTGATAAACACGTGTTTGACATGGTTTTTGAGAAAGAACAATATTTGTTTGAGCATACCAGTGTTTAAGAAACATCATGGTGTGGAATGAAGAACTTTGAGGACAAGCAAAGTTCAACAATGACTGCCAAGCATTTGTCTTCCGATGCCAGTCTTTAAAAAAAAGGCATAGTCCTCTTTCCTGCTTAATTTTTTAATACTGCAATAAAGCCAGTGATAGCAGTGTTTGGTAAATAAAGAATGTAACCATGTCTTTTTGCATTCCGATTATGTTACCTTCCTCATGCATTATTATTCCCCATGTTATGCAAAGGCCTTTCTAATGCATTGGGGGGTTCTTACTTTGAAGTGTATAAATCACCAGCCGTCATCTTCTCGGCTGCACCCACTGTTTAGCCATGGTGGGGAAAGAGTGTGTGTTTGTGTGTGTGTATGTGTGTGTGTGCCCACTTAGCACCTTTTTTTCCCTACCTAGGACCTAAAAGGGTTCATCGGCTGTCCCTATAGGAGAACCCTTTGAAGAACCCTTTTTGGTTCCATGTAGAACCCGTTTTGTTCCAGGTAGAACACTCTTGGGTTCCATGCAAAACCCATTCCACAGAGGGTTCGACATGGAACCAAAAAGGGTTCTACCATGAACCAAAAGGGTGCTTACATGGCAACTTCATGCACAATGCAGGCAA